>NW_026864919.1:0-284373 GCF_026571515.1 Ruditapes philippinarum | reverse complement strand
ACCGGAAGTTGACGCCATAACTTAATATGAAAAATCTTAGATAAGATTGCTTTGATAATTGGATTTCATTTGGAAAATTTTCCCTAGTGATGAAAAATGATATACATGTATGATAGTTAGTCACCGACACAATAACTGGCCCCATCACAAAAACTGGCACACCAGCACCAGAGTAAAAAAACTCCATGCCATATATGAATCGGGGGCTCTTGCCAATTCACCCTAGACCGGACTTCTGAGGAGTTCACTACTGCTGAAGAAACCGGTCAGGGATATCAAGTCATAGCTCAAGCTTGAGAGGTTCCCACCAAGTCATATTATATTAAAATTATCTCCATTTGCAACCTAGATGGCTCCACAGCACTTACCAATGTGAATCACACATAAACTAGGAGTGGTTTGCAAGCCAGTAAGCTAACCAGTACTGTTGTCAAACCTGGATGTAAAGTCAGTAGTGTTCAAGACATGTAACCAGCTAGTTAATCTTTTACTAGCTAAATTTCCCTTCTAGCTGAGGAGTTGGCTTTAAGGGTTGAGGCATTAGAATTGCAGCCACCATTTATCCCTGTGTGATCATTAAAGGCGACTAAATGGGTTTGAGTCTATGCATCCCTAGGTAGGTGGGGTGGTTTTGGCTAACCTCAGGTGTTGCTTTAAAATTTGCAAGCTCTGTGTTCACTAAAAGAAGATCAGGATCAAGTGATCCTGATTTTTTTTTCATTGTTTTATGTTATACCATGTACTAAAATTAATCATGTCTGTTAGAATTAAGTGGTAAATATTCAAAATGTAAAAAAATTACTGATTTGCAAAGTAACCAAACTATTTTGGGATAAAATCAACAAATAACAAAACAAATATATTAATAATTTGGATCAAAATAAGGATCAATTTTATGATCAGGATCAATATTTGGATCAACTGTAAAATGCCGGTATCTTGCAAAAATAACAATATATTTATTCTAAAATTTCATAAATTTGCTATTGCAAGTCCAGTTTTATTAAATTGTATTAGATATTTAATCTATGAGGATAAACAATGAAGAATATTAGAGTCCTGATCTTGATCCTTAAATCTTTGTGAGGTTAGCCAAAATCATCTTTCCTGTTTTGGTGCCATATGACCTATATTGTGATGGTGGGCAGTTAAACCAAACAAAACAAATAAACTAGCTAAACCTTTTGAATTTCACTGTAATAAAAACTAGAAATGTGTCCATAGGACACGGGTGCCCCCACCGCGCCACTGTTCTGTCAATCTTTTTACTAAGTCAAGGGAAATAACTCTACAAATACTGGATAAATCCACAAGCGAAACCCCAGGTGCAAATCTAAATATGCTGAGCAACCTGCCCATAAGGTTTAATGACTCTATGTCAAATCCTTTTTGAGTAACTTGCGACACAAGTTGAAAACTGCAAAAATACCTGGCGTACAACTGCACATGCTGATCAATATTCCTGTGAAGTTTCATCACTCTAGGTGAAATACTTTTTGAGTTACGTGCGACACAAGTTGAAAATTGCAAAATATTACAAAGTTAAGGGCAATTACTCTGAAAATACTAAAAATATCCAGACGAAAATACCCAGGTGCACAACTACACATGCTGATTAACATTCCTATTAAGTTTCATGACTCTAGGTCAAATACTTTTGAGTTACATGCGACACAAGTTGAAAATTGCAAAATTTTACTAAGTCAAGGGCAATAACTCTAAAAATACTAAAAATATTCAGACGGAAATACCCAGGTGCACAACTACACATGCTGATCAACATTCCTGTACAGTTTCATGACTCTAGGTGAAATACTTTTTGAGTTACGTGCGACACAAGTTGAAAATTGCAAAATTTTACTAAGTCAAGGGCAATAACTCTGAAAATACTAAAAATACCTAGACGAAAATACCCAGGTGCACAACTACACATGCTGATCAACATTCCTGTAACGTTTTATGACTCTAGGTCAAATACTTTTTGAGTTACGTGCGACACAAAAGTGAACGGACGGACGGACAGACGGACGGACAAGGGTAAATCTAAATGCCCGCCACTAAAGTGGGGGCACAAAAAGTAATTGGTCAAAATTCTGTAATTATATTTGTTCACCTTAGAGCAGTAATGGGTAAATTCCTTATATAATTTTAAGGAGTAAGCCCGTTACTGCATTAATGTAATGATTTCATAAATATTGTATACCGTATTAATCCCAAAACATCTAAAGAAATAAGCAAGATTCAATTTTACTATGGTATTTTTAATCAAGATACAACCTTGTGCAGTTTACAACAATTGGACAACAAAACAAACACAGTGCTGCATTCACTGAATTCATTGAGACATACATGTATTTTAAAAACATATTTGAGCCACGCCATGACAAAACTAGTAACATAGTGCGTTTGCGACCAGCATGGGCTCAGACTAGCCGGCGCAGTCTGATCAGGATTCATGCTGTTCGCTATCAGTTTCTCTACTTGTTACAGGGTTTGTAAGCAAACAGCATGGATCCTGATCAGACTAGGCGGATATGCAGGCTGGTCCTGATCCATGCTGGTGGCTAACACACTATGTTAGTTTTGTCATGGTGCGGCTCATTTTACAAAATATAATATACTAACTCATAGCTGTCCAGAAAATGAAATATATATTTGCTCTTAAATGTATTCTTGGTAATCAATGTGTATCTTAAATCTGCAAATTTAACCATTTTCTGTATAGACAAACACTTTTTAATAAGAAATGAGCTGGCAAAAATTTACATAAGAATAAATGAGATGATAGATGAATTACATACTTGGCTTAATTAATTGAAAAAAATGTTAAAAATCTCAAAGTTGTAGAGCAAATTATGTGCATGATAGGTTGATTGACTATTCATAATTCTCAGGTCTTGTAAAACAAGTTGATCAAGTAATCTTATTCAGTAAAATCCATGCTACAGTTATTGGTTTTGGAAACTGGTTTTTGGAAATTGAATCAATGTACAGTTTCAAAGAATACCTTCAGTGGCTAATAAGATATGAAAATCTTTGCAAATCAAAACCATAACCAAGTATTAAGTATGCCAACACAGATACCAAGGAGAAGAAAAATGCCACTATTCTTTGAATGAAGAGAGACTTTTAACACATCATATTTGCAATAAATTTAACATAAACTTTCTGAATTTCTGTAACAGATTTGCCTAGTTTTGATTTTGGAACAGCCCATTCAATGTTGAATGGATTTCAAAATCAAACACATAATATGGGCTTTTAACAGTACATGCAGATTGCCATGGCTCTATACTGACGGCAAAGACTTATCATTAAAGGTTAAAGATAAAAGAAAAACTGATCTTTTCAAGTTCAGCATCCATCTTATCTCTTCTAACCAGTAACTTTGCTTATATAACATCTGGGACAGAAAGATACAAGTTACATTTTTAGTCCCAGTATCATGTTATAAAAGAACAATAGAATAGGATAACATATCATAAAAAGCACTAAAATTTTAAACACTTAACTAGAACTATCACTAAATGTGATTAATACCCCCACAAGTCTGCTTCGGAAATGAGGATGTTACTAGTAACAGAATACCTTGTAATAGAATTGAAACATAGAGTTATGGTTGTGGGCAATTAAAGATAATTGTGGTTCATGTATGTTGCATTTCCTTTCAATGTGGTTGGCAATTGATGAAGTTTAATTGAATTACTCTGTAATAAGTCCAGAAAGACAAAGAAAAAGAACAAAGGGCAATAACTCTATAAATACTGAAGATAGAGTTATAGTTCTTGTGCACTGCACTTCCTGTTATTGTGCTTGACCATTGTATGAAGTTGTTTTGAATTCAACCAGTACGTTTTAAGTTATGCTCAGGACAAGGAAAAGTATCAAAGGGCAGTAACTCTGTATTTTGTCAAAATGGAGTTATGGCTCTTGTGCACTGCACTTCCTTTTAATGTCCTTGACAACTGTATGAAGTTGTACTGAATTCCAAACAGTAGTTTTCAAGTTATGCTCTGGACAAGGAAAAGTAACAAAGGGCAATAACTCTGTAATTAGTCAAGATGGAGTTATGGTTCTTGTGCACTGCACTTCCCCTTATTGTGCTTGACCATTGTATGAAGTTGTTTTGAATTCCAACCAGTAGTTTTCAAGTCATGCTCTGGACAAGGAAAAGTAACAAAGGGCAGTAACTCTGTAATTAGTCAAGATGGAGTTATGGTTCTTATGCACTGCACTTCCTCTAAATGTGCTTGACCATTGTATGAAGTTATAATGAATTCCAACAATAAGACTTCAAGTTATGGTCCGGACAAAAGAAAGCAATGGAAAAGTAACAAAGGGCAATAACTCTGTAATTAGTCAAGATGGAGTTATGGTTCTTGTGCACTGCACTTCCCCTTCTTGTGCTTGGCCATTGTATGAAGTTGTTTTGAATTCCAACCAGTAGTTTTAAAGTCATGCTCTGGACAAGGAAAAGAAACAAAGGGCAGTAACTCTGTAATAAGTCAAAATGGAGTTATGGTTCTTGTGCACTGCACTTCCTCTCAATGTGCTGGACCATTGTATGAAGTTATAATGAATTGCAACAATTAGTCTTCAAGTTATGGTCTGGACAAAAGAAAGCAATGGAAAAGTAATAAAGGGCAATAACTCTGTAATTACTTTAGATAGAGTTATGGTTCTTATGCACTGCACTTCCTCTCAATGTGCTTGACCATTGTATGAAGTTATATTGAATTCCAACCATAAGTCTTCAAGTTATGGTCCGGACAAAAAAAAGAAGGCAATGGAAAAGCAACAAAGGGCAATAATTCTGTAATTACTTTAGATAGAGTTATGGTTCTTGTGCACTGCACTTTCCCTTATTGTGTTTGACAATTGTATGAAGTTGTTTTGAATTCCAACCAGTAGTTTTCAAGTTATGCCCCGGACAAGGAAAAGTAACAAAGGGCAATAACTCTGTAATTAGTCAAGATAGAGTTATGGTTCTTGTGCACTGCACTTCCTCTCAATGTGCTTGACCATTGTATGTAGCTATATTGAATTCCAACCATTAGTTTTCAAGTTATGCTCCGGACAAGGAAAATGCAACGGACGTCTGGACCGACCGACCGACCGACCGACCGACCGACCGACCAACCAACCGACCGACCGACCACCGGGTGACTCCTATATACCCCCCAAACTTCGTTTTTGGGGGTATAATAATGTAAATGTGTGTAAGCATAAATGAGCCGCGTCATGACAAAACCAACATAATGGGTTTGCGACTAGCATGGATCCAGACCAGCCTGCGCTTCCGCGCAGTCTGGTCAGGATCCATGCTGTTCGCTATCAGTTTCTCTACTTGTTATACGGTTTGTAAGCCAACAGCATGGATCCTGATCAGACTGCGCGGATGCGCAGGCTGGTCTGGATCCATGCTGGTCGCAAACCCATTATGTTGGTTTTGTCGTGAAGCGGCTCAAATGTTAACAGTAAAGGTCCTTCATGTTCATCACAGCATAGAGCCAACCTGAAAGGAATAATATCTTATAATTTACCCTAAAAAAATATTTTCAGGAAAATGTCACCGGTGTAGGACTTAAGCTCACCTAGACAAAAGCCTTCCCATCAAAATGACAGTCATGGTTTAAAATAAATGATTACAGTTCAAGAATTGCAACCCTCGCCATCAAAATATTTCAAAACATTGTACATGTGAGGGCTTTTGTTAGCTTCCAAAATCACAAATGCTTCTGTACAAGATTACTCTATAAAATGTACATGCAAAATGAACAGGTACATGTATTTTAAAATCACATAACAAACATAACAAATAGAGAAACAATAATAAAATCAGACATTGTTAAAATCTGAGCTCCACTGAGGTCAAAAAGCCTAAAAAAACATATTTGAAATTTTTACAGTTTCAAGGGAAGCACTTAAAATGGAACAATCTGCAAAAGATATTAAAGAAACTGAATTTAAAACTGGCAGAGTTAGTGCGAGTCTGAACCCTATATAAGTGAAAAATGTTGCAATGCTTTTCTTTTTTGGGTCATTTTGCACAATAAAAACGATTATTTTGGAAAAACAAATTGAGGGAATGATCTCAAAATTTGCACACATGTTATTGGTTCAATTACCTCCATCAAAAGGTACACAAATCTTGGAAAAAAACATTTCCTGTCCCTTCATGTCAAAAACCTCAGTGGAGTCCCTTTAAAACTACTGTACAATAAATATATATCATACATGTACACCATATTTTGAATGTTTATAATGTGTACATGTTTATAGAAATTTATTTTTCTGCGAGATTCAAAGACAAAATATGTGGAATTTATAATACATAACAACAAAAGGTTACATAATAATTTTAAATATTCTGCTCTGGAATGTATTTTTAAAAAATACCTGTAGAATATATATTGCAAAAATATAAAATCTCATAAAAATGTTAATGAAATTTTGAATTTAAAGATTTAGAAGAGCTAACAAAGTGAAATACCAACAACTCCACCTACCAAGGAAATTGTATAGAACAGGGACCAAAATTCCATATTTCACTCAGATCCAATATTGATTTTCAGATATATTTCAAAAGGGAAAACAATAATACCGACACTTATTAAGTAAATACAGTTGAAAGCATTGTCATGGCTTTACAAGATGCAATTTTGTTTATGATTTGATATTTGTCTACTGAAATTAAATGGAAAGAAAGGGTATTTCATTTTCAAATGTAATAAGTCAACTGTCACAACAATAATTCAAAACAAATTAGTTTAATTACATGATAAATGAAAAGCATTTTGAGTAGATTCCATTAGAGAAGATTCCATTTTTGCTAAATTATCCTTATTCATAGAAATTATATATTTTTCACCCTAACAAATCATAAATGATTTGTTGTACATGTATCAAAGAAAACCAAAAATTCCTATTTCAAGGATTTAACATTTCAAGGTTCAATTCACAATTACTTGTATAACTTATGAAGAACACTTTTAGACATCATAGTGACAAGCCCTCAACATTTTGAGAATCATGTCGTCCACTACATAAATCATTACTGTGTTAAACAATAACAGAAGTTTTCTTATCTAAAATTGATAAGATTTTTCTCTTGGAGAGTTTTATCTTTAAAATAAGATTTTAGGATATCTAGAGGATGAAGAAGTGTTCTATTGTATAAGTCTAGATCCCCCATCATCTCCACATTGAAAACTGAGGAATATTGGACGTTGAACTGGGAGCCGAGCTTTCACTTTGGTCAGCTAACACGTCACCTGTGACAGCTGCATGTATAAATGGATCACTGTTATATTCATACTTGGATTCTGCCCTATCGTAAGAAGCCTGAAGTAAAAAATTTATAAACAATAACCATGTCCTTACAGAGAACATCCTACGATAGAAACATCTTAAGTCAAACCTGGGTAGTGTTTCATAGAAAGTTTCAGGTGTATCCTTATGGCCAACTATAGGATGCACTGAAGAACTTCAATAAATATTTTTACCGTTAGTGAAAGACTTAGACTTTAATTAAATTTATTCTTCTGAGAAAAGTTAAGAAATACAAGAAAGTGGCATATTCTTTAATTCAAAATGTGTTTATGTTCATCTGCGTTGCCATTCAAAAATTGAAGGACTCTAAAAAACATAGGAGTCATAAGTTAAAGTCTTTGAAATGCAATATTTGTTTCAGTTTTGGTCTTGACGAGAGACTGATTATCATTCCAGGAATCATTCTATTCAGTGGTACTAGATTCAGCCTTGTTATAGGAAGACTACACTCAAATTTCCCCAAAGATTATATTCATGAAAGATTAGTTAGGTTACTACACACCCATAATGTACCAATATATCATAAGCAACATAATTTTATGATTACCATATAAACAATCTAGTTTAACTTGACTGTATATAATCCTGTCTTAATAGTCACCCAACTGCTTTTAGCAGATCATTCGAAATTTACCATTAATTATAGTAAACACAATTGTATCAAGTGATCGTCTGTTGTAGGAGATCAGATTTTAATGTGTCCCTTGGCTGACTGCATAAAGCAGGTTTGACTGTACAGATATCAGAACAAAAACTGACATTTTGCAAAATATTTGAAATACAATTTTTTTTTAAATATTAAAGATACAAATACATTTTTAGATATTTTCATGTTTTTTTTATATATAATTTAATATTATTCTGGAGCAGTTACAAAAAAATAAAAATGGTTTCCTTACCATTTGTATACCCTGACCAGGGACCCTCATTTTCCTAACTGCTGATTGACTAGAAGTCTGAAAATTATAATAACATATATATTTTAATAGCCAATGTAAAAAAATACCTTGTTAATATTTTATTTCATCAGGAATCAAACTTTAGATTGTAATGCTGCTTTTTATTTTAGCACATTCCTTGGATGATTTTGTTGACCAGAAAGAATGAATAAATAGGTTTCAAGAAATTCTTATTATACAACTTACAATAAAACTTTGTACAATTTACCCATAACTCACTTTTCACTTTTCTAGTTCTTTTTAAAGTGGTGCAATTTTTTTACAATGACAAAGAAGGAAAATTCAAACTAGGGCAGAGAAATTTCTAAACCTTTGCATGACTAATGAAAATAAAAAAATTGAAAGAAAATTGATTTATAAAAAACAACAACAACAGACACCACCCTACTTTTGTGTTATCTGCTCTCTTAATTAAAAAGATGGGTCATGAAGCATACACTTTATCAGAAAATTGATAATTTCAGTGACTGATTGTAATAACAAGAGCTGTCGGTAGGACAGCACGCTCGACTATTCTAAGTGCTTGATAGTAAAAGAGCCTTGATAATGTTAAATTTCTTAAGTTCACAAAAGGGCTAATTTTTCATGTTATAGGCCTTAGAGAGAGTCTAATTACACAGTATTGGCTTGACTATTCGGAAGGTAATGTCACAAGGGTGTTTTATTGAGTATAATAATACTAATAACCTATGAATACATAAATTTGACAGAAAAGGTACAAAGGATTGTTATTAAGATAGTTTATCAAGTAAATCACTGCTTTATTATTATGAATGCATAAAATTGTCCCAAAAAAGGCACAAACCCTTCAGTAGTTATGGAGATAACAGCTTACAAGCAAAACTTTACCATGAATTTCTAAGTTGAAAAAGGGAAGAAAAATCAGCCTAAATGCAAGATAGAAATTATGGATCTTTGTCAGTGACCTACAATTATGACCCTAAATGCATATGTGAAGTTTTAAATAAATATCTTTAATTGTTATTGAGATATGTAAAACTTGCATGTAAACATTAACCAAGAGAATAAGTAGAAAAGGGGATATAAATCAGCCTTAATGCAAGATAGATTTATGGAACTTGGTCAGCGACATAAAATTATGACCCTCAAATTATGACCCTAAGTACATGTGTAAAGTTTCAAGTAAATATCTTTGAAGACCTTTAACCAAAATTTCTAAGTTTCAAAGGGGCAAATAATTCTGCAAATATTGCAGGCAGAGTTATGCAATTTTGCAAACTGATGTACATTGTTACTATAAAAAAGTATTTTAAATTTCAATTGAATATCTCAAGCAATAATTGAGATATTTGACTTTACAAAAAAACTTTAACCAAAATTTCTAAGTTCCAAAGGGGCATAATTCTGTCAATATTGTAGGCGGCAGAGTTATCCAACTTGTCAATCTGATGAACCTTGTTACTATCAATAAGTATTGTAAGTTTCAATTGAATATCTCAAGCAATAATTGAGATATTTGACTTTACAAAAAACTTGAACCAAAATTTCTAAGTTAAAAAGGGGCATAATTCTGTCAATATTATAGGCAGAGTTATCCAACTTGACGATCTGATGAACCTTGTTACTATAAATAAGTATTGTAAGTTTCAATTGAATATCTCAAGCAATAATTGACTTTACAAAAAACTTTAACCAACGCAGATGCCGACGCAGACGCTGACGCGACTACAATAGCTCTCATATTCTTCGAATAGTCAAGCTAAAAACTGTCACACACTAAAATAGTTTTATTCATTATTATCCTTAGAAACGTGCATTTCCTTACACAAAGATTTTGTATTTAGTATAGAAACATCCATTGAAGACTAAAAATTGCATGAACCACTTGTCATCTACATGATTCCATTATCAAACTTTTGACAGTTTAAAAATCTCCAAGTTAGAGCATAAAATTTTATACCACTAAAACATACAAAATTATTTGTCATAAAATATAACAACTTACAGGTCTGAGTACTCTTTTCTCTATAAGTTCTGCACGTGAAACCCGTTTACAACCAATTGCGGCAAAATGTGGCCATATCTTATCTGACGCCGAGGCAAAATCTATCGGAGTCCTAGTTAATATTGAATAAAATGTTGAAAAATTAATGTAAATCTAAGTCCATGTGTTATTTCATTGTAATGAATATGGATAAAAAATTTATCCATTTTTTTAAATTCAGTCAAACATAAACTGAGAATACAAATATGAATCAGTTTTTTTTCCATTATTATTATTATTTATTATTTGTAAGATAATCTGAAAATACTTCAACTTATCTTCAGCAAGTAATATATAAAAAGTCTTTGCAATGTATAATTAATAAAGAACTGACAAAACAATTCAAACCTGCCAACTGAGTCAGGGCTGTCTGGTTTAGCACCATATTCTAACAACAACATAACAATCTGAAAACAGCAACAGATATATACTTTATTTCCTTCAATGTACATGAAGAGCTGATAACATATTGATAAATAATAACATTCATGTATTATTATTTGGCGGTGTGATGGTCCTAAGAAAAGATTTTATCTTAAATCTATCACCACAATACTTCAAATATTTTTTAAAGAAAAAGTAGATTGTTTACGGGTTTTTTATCTCAATAAAGCAATGTATTGCATTAATAAATTTCTATTTTCTGAAGAGAAAAAAATTAAATAACTTATGATAACAAGAGCTGTATATAGGACAGTGTGTTCGACTTTTCTCAGTGCTTGATAGTAAAACGAGAGCCTGGATAATGTAGAAAGTTCAAAAGGGCCATAATTATGTCAAAATCCAAGAGTTATGGGCCTTGGACAGTGACCTTGTATTATGCTCTAAATGTGTGAAGTATCATACAATTCCCTTCTTTGGAGATACCAACCTGAAGGCAAAACTTAACCAAAGTGTTAGCGTGATGCTGATGTGTGTATAATAGCTCTCCCTATTCTTAGAATAGTTAAGCTACAAATTTAGAAACTCATCAATGACCATCCATTTAAATTGCAAGTATTTAACTTCAATTTGCTTTTCAATCAAAAGTTTATTTCTTACTTTATGCATGTAATATCTTAAACAGACATGCAGACAAAACAATTAAGAATTTTTAGCAATAATTTCAATACACATACTGACTACATAACAAACAGTGCAGACCATGATCAAATGGTACAAATGTCCCAAATGATCTTGATCTCCAAAATGGTTGCATTGGCGTCTGCAGTAGGCCAAGTGTTACAAATTTTAAGAAATATAGAGAAAGATATGCGTATATCTTACTGGACCATATTCCTGGAATGTGGCAGCATGAAGTGGTGTCCATAATGTTATGTTATTCCTTCTATTTACATCTGAAACAACAGAGAAATATTAGATGTGGTGAATAAATGTAGTTTCCATTTTTCCACAAAAGGTCAACTTAAATCACTTCTTACTTTGTTTATACAAAATACTTAAAATTATAAAAACATTAAACCACGCCATATCCACAGCAATGCCCCATAAACTTAGATTTTTCTTAAATGCATTTATTTATTTATCTATAATAGTCTTATATGTACCTGTTTTGTTTCTTAGTAACTGATCTACTATATCTCGAATGCCCCAAAAACAAGCTGAAATGAAAAATGTGTAATTAATCAAGCTGATTTCAAGAACAGAAACTATATTAACTTTTATAAAAGAGGATCTAGAAGTCATCTACCATACAAAACAATCCTGTTATTCATTGTACAGTGTTTTACCCAGTAAGACAGTTGTAAAAAGCTCAAATAAACATACCGTATAGTTTCCATTTAATAACCTTTAGGCTCGCCTTTTTAAGTCAGATTTTACATTACTGGAGTGACATTTAAAATTGTTACTTTTGAAATAAAAATATTTGGTTTTTAATCATTGCTCCTTCATTATGGATTATAAATCTACAGTATGTATTCTTAACCCTTATCTGGTTCTACTCAGGTGCCTGTTCGTGCCTGTAATGCCAGAAAAGCTGGAACGTTGCCATATGACATATGTGTCGGTGTGGCGTAAAACCCAATTAAACAAACTTATACCTTATCTACTGAATTACTAACATGAACTTACCCACTCAGCTTCTATTTTTACATTATCATAATGTATCAAGGTAAGGTGTATCAAGTTTGGCCACTAGCAGTTTAGAGCTTGGTCTGTCTGCTGCTGGATGTGCAGGCTCCAACCTGTGGTTCTGTACTGGTGGTAAGGGCTAATCACTTTTGGTGTCAGCACAGTAAGTGTTAATGGTAAAAGTACATTTTTAACAATTTTCCCTGAAAATGTATCCTCAATCATTTTTTCCCCTAATCTACCAAATATAATACATACCTATGTATAATTGGCTTTGTGTAACATCTGGACCATTGCCTTCTAATTTAATATTCTCTGTTAAAAACTGCTCTATCAACTGTAAAAGGATGAAATAAGATCATTTAAAGCACTGTTTGCTCGATTAAAAAATGTCTACTGAGAGAATATGTCCAAGACATATATAATATAATGCTTTTTTCAAGTGTTATCTATTTTTTTCGCCAGACAATGATAGCAGTAAATTGAAGATTCAAAGATGCTTTGAGAAAAATTGCTGCATTTTTCAAGTTTCAGAGACAATGTCATATTCTTTGATTAAATTGTCTCAAAAAAATAACAGTTGTTTTTTTTGTTTTTCTTATACATTTTAGGAACTTATATTTCAAAAGCTTAAATCATAAATATCAAAGTGAAAATCATACTGAATATATGTTACTTTTATGACAACAAGGACAAGCATATAAATCTTAAATTTCAACAGTGAATCAATGGCTTAAACTTTAAATCAAAAATATGATTTAAAAAAAAAAATCTTAATATTTCCTTAATTATAGCTTTTGAAAAGAAACTTGACTACAAAAAGGTACTACCTTACATATTAATGAACATGAATAAAATGTATTGAACAAAACATTTTGTTGAAGAAAAACAATCAACAAAACAAGCACATGAAGTGAAATTGATGAAGAGCAAATGACAGAAATCAATTTGTGAACAAATCACACTGGTGCTTTTCAAAACAGCTTTGAAAGTGTAAGATGATAGAGTAGAAATTTCAGCTGAGTAAATTAACCATCAGTCTCAGCTAAAAAATGATCAGTCACAATACCCTTTGCAACCTGCTAGACTCAGACTCAAGAGTACCTCAGCATTTTGCATGTTCTTAGGTTCCAGTTATAAAAACAATGACTATTTCAAGTTATTATAAAAACACAAATTCAATTGCAATTGTTTTCCGTAAAATTTTAATGTTTTATAAATTTCTATTCACAGTTTTTTTGCTGTTTTTTGCTGTTGTTTTTTGGGGTTTTTTTTGTTCTTTCATGAGCAGTTATAATATAAATGTATATATCTGTATACATGTGTACATGTATTTGTATTAAAATTGCATAAAATAGCATAAAAAAAACAAAACAAAAAAACCCAAAAAAAACCTGTAAAACTCCAATTCAAAAAACACTAAAATGTCAAAAAAGAACGGAAACATTCAAAAGCTGACAAATTTTGTAAACAAAAAAAAGAAATTTTATTAAATTGAAAAAAGACTGATTTAAGCATTGTAGTAGAGTTAAGATGTATAGTAAAAACACTTTACAGATAGATCTACAGAAGATGGAAAGTTTACACAATAAGTGAACTATGTATGTTAAAAACGACTGCTTACTGAATTTTATAATATAATGATAAATTCAGCACTTGTACATCTCTAATTTCAACAACAATAAACACTACTGTCCATACACCCAGGTTTCTATATATTTTCCTTTAATTCTTGACTCAAAACAATTAAAACATCCATTGAGGACAAACATAAAATTATGTGTGTGTGCACATTTTCAATTTCCAATCAACTTGGAAAGGATAAAATTGATGTTTCTTATCACCTCAAACATTCTTGTCATTTAATAAATAAATCACAAGTTTCCATTAAAATGATTTTGGCAGACATAATTATTGATCATTCACTTCAATATTATTGTGGACTTCATGTGCTTTCAACTTTTATTCACATAAAATACAATTTTGTATTAATCAAACAATAGTTAACTCTTTGCATCTGAAATCAGCACAAAGATATTCAAAACTTCTACATAAAGGACACAGTTATTCAATATAAAATGGACACAGTTATTCAGTATAAAAATGGACACAGTAAGTTATGCAGTATAAAAATGGATGACGTTATCCAGTATAAAAATGCAACATTTCAGCAAATTAGTGAGTATAAAAATCCACAGCATACATCATCCTACATATACTGTACACATGCAAGGTCAATAACTAGAAGATGCAGATAATTCAGAAACAAACAAAGAAAAAACAACAACAACAATTTTTCATTGACACTATACCTCTCGTTCTGACTAAATAAAACAAAATAAAAACAAGAAAAAAATAAGGTAAGTGATACAGCTATGGTATGGCTACAAAGTTTGCTCCTTTATACTGAATATTATATAACCACTGCCTTATACAATATGTAAATGATACTACAATGAAGAGAACAGTCCCCAATAATAACACAAATTTTGATTTATAAATAAAGGTATTGTAAATTTGGAACTACAAGAAAATTGTATTATTCATCAGATATATTTAAAGTGACATTATGCCCATCCAAGAGTAAATAGTTAGTGAACAGGTGAAAGACAAAGTATGTTTTCATTTTGACATACATGTAATTCCCTTTAACTTTTATAATTACTTCGTATGAATGAAAAATATCTCACAATTGGCCTGATGAAATTTCTGTAAATATCCAACAGAATTTACCTCTTACCGGTCCAATTTATAAAACAAATGGGGCAATCTATTTATATTTTGGACAGATTTGTGTTTTTAAATCTTAATCATTTTCCAATATCAAATGACTTTTTGACTGTTGGTCAATCACCATTAAAACAGTCAATCTTTTGAAATATATAGTCAATTCAGCTAAACATGACAAGTAAAAAATGTGCATAATGTCACTTTGAGTTTGAAAACAAAAATACTTTCTCAACACTGCTTTAAATAGTACCATTAGATGAATTTGTGTTTAATATTTCAAAGGGGACTGCCTAACTATGTATGCATTCTAGTGCTTACAATTTTAATAGCAATGTGCTAGCAAATAATCATAAATCTCAAGCCATATTCCTCCCAAAGAGCAAGGCCATCATTAAAAATATAGCAAAAGCAAAATTATGACATGTAACTGTAATGGCCATTATAAATCTTGAAATTATATCACTGGTCCTGTTACAAGTACTTTCTTTATAAAGCTTGAGAAACATGAATGTTTGTTTAATGGGAATCTCAATACTCATTAGGTTTAGGATAAAGCATGATGAGAACAACAGACATTTTACAAAGAATATGGGAATATCTGATAGAATAATGTGCCGGAATTGAAAATTACACTACATAGAACTATACCTTCAGACTTTCAGGATCCAAGACATATTTTTGATCTTTCTGAGAAAATTAATAGTGATAAATGATTATTCAATACCTTGATTATTTCCAGCTCTAAGGATTAATAAATTGATAATGATTTGTCTATTAAAAGTAATAACATTATCTCACATACTGTTCACTCAGTGTTGATTTAAATGTTGTTGTTTCAAATTCATGTCTAAAACTAACTCACTTTTTTTACAAGGATAACCAGTCCTGGAATATTTGTTGCTTGGTATAAATGAATTAATATTAAATTTTTTTGACTTTATATGTCACTTAACAGAACTTTCTACTAATTAGATCAGATGTGTGAGCCACAGAAATTGGGACCATAACTGTATAAAGCTCTAAAGCAGTCAGTTAACATTGTTCTCTGTTCCCATTAGAAAATCTGGGAGGAATTTCAATTTAGCATTTAAAGAGCATGTCATCGCCAATAACTGTTCACTTATTAGGACAAAAGGTGTGTAAGCTGCCCTAGATATCTCGGTTTCTGAAGTTGCATAATGTTACTGTATTCTGAGGGTCCAGAGTTAAAGTCCTGGTCAAGCTGGGAATTTTTTTCACCTTGTGACATGTACAGTAAGTTGAGAAATTCTTTGTTAGAAATAAATGTGTTGTCATAATCCAATTTTTACATATTATCAATATTTACATGTAATATATATTTAATTATATCATATTGATTTCATATTTAAATTGTCATGAGGGGTTTTTTGAAAAAACCATTTCCCCAAATATGGAAGAATGGGGGAAAAGATAGATATTCCAGGTTGTGTAGACACACAACTGAAGACACAGTGCCGGCAGATCCAATTTCTATGAAACATTTATGTTATTGTTAGACAAAATAATATTATTTTTTTTGGAATTAGACTGTTTAGATAAAAAGCTATGCATACAGATTTTATTTTTTTTTGTTAAAATAACTATTGTAGAATATTATAGATCTAATATTGTTCAAACAAGTGAACCACTATCAAATTTCAATTCTCAGTGTCAGAAATTTTGTGATTCAAAATTGTCACAACCAATAGATTTATCTGATAAAAAAGAATAAGCATATGAAATAGATAATCATTTCAAACATTTATATGTAAACAATGGTATAAAGCTATCTTTTGACAGTTGTAACCAAGGACGCCTAAAATTGCTAAATTGATAATTTTTAATTTATGTAAATTTTTAACACCATGGGTGAATGGACATGTATATTTTCATAAATTACCGCACCTGCTCATCTCCCTCTTGTGCTAATGTTGATAGATTTTCGACAGGGATTTTAGCTGTGCGTAAATGAACTTGTAAATCTTGTAAAATGCCGAAATTTTGGCCATCTTCGGCCATTTTTAAGATTCGGAATATCTTCGTGTCGGTGTTAACGTAAAAAAGTCCCTAGACCGGTTGTCCACCACAGGGTAAGTACACGTTGATGTTTTTCACAGTTTTTGTCTGAAAATGACATATTTTTTAGTATTATATGTATCTTATACTTCCATAATGATAATGTGCTAATAATCGAACAACGATAGTTTTACACAAGTAGACCGACATGTTGTATTTTTGTCGGTAGCAAGACACTTCACCCTCCAGACACTCCTCTCCCTCAAGACATTTCACCTCCCGCCCCCCCCCCCCCCTCAAAAAAAAAAAAAAAAAAAAAAATCAGTAAGACACTTCACCCCTCATCCAATTTTTTTTCTATAAAGTAAATAAGCCAACTCCACAATGCTTTAACAGTGTTTAATATATAATATGCTTATTTTTAGTATTATTTGATTAATAATTTTTTAATTAAATGACAATTTACAGACATTTCTAAGAGTAAATATTTGTTAAGTAATTAATTCAAGGGAAGTTCTGTAAATCTTTTTGTCCCCCGCCTTTTCAAAGAAAAAAGGGGGATATAGAAATCCGTCTGTCCGCTCTCACGGGACAGTAATAATGTGGCTAGAGGGACAATAGGTAACTGTTCTTTCTCTTTGATGTCATTCATTCCATAATGCTTTTATGTGGCTATTTTCTTTTGTGACGCTAAGAAGAACAATAGAGTAGCGACATAATTACTGTCCCTTTAGAACGTCCATCCATCACACTTTTGTGTCCGATCCATAACTTTGTCATTTGTAAAAGGAATTTAAAATTACTTGGCACAAATGTTTGTTATAATAAGACGATGTGTCATGCGCAACAACCAGACCCCCCACCTCCAGGGTCAAGGTTGCACTTGCTCATTCAACGTCAACATTGTCTATTTGAGGGTATATGTCGTATCCGGTCCATAACTTTCTTATCTTTGAAGGAATTTTGAAAATACTTGCCACAATTGTTCACAATAATGAGACAATGTGTCATGCGCAACAACCAGTCACCTTCCTCCAAGGTCAAGATCACACTTGGAGGTCAAAGATTAACAGTCAGTTATAGGGTATATTTTATGTCCAGTCAATAACTTTTTCATAGATCGAAGGATTTTGAAACTACTTGGCACAAATAGTCACTATAAAAAGAGGATGTGTCATGCGCAACACCTGCATCTCTACCTCCAAGGTCAAGGTCACACTTAGAGGTCAAAAATTACCATTGTCTGTTGTAGGGTATATTTTGTGTCCGATCTAGAACTTCTTCATAGTTCAAGTGATTTTGAAATGACTTGGCACAAATAGTCACAATAATGAGACAATATGTGTAGTACTACACCTGCACCCCTAAGTCCAAGGTCAAGGTCACACTTAGAGGTCAAAGGTTAGCAGAGTATGTTAATGGTATATTTTGTGTCCCTTCCATAACTAATTCATAGATCAAGGGATTTTGAAAATACTTGGCACAAATATTAGTCACAATGATAAGATGATATGTCATGCGTAACTTCTGTGTCCCTACCTCCAAGGTCAAGGTCAACTTAGAGGTCAAAGATTTACATAGTCTGTTATAGGATAAATTTTGTGTCCATAACCACAGGGGGCCCACACAGTGTTTGGATGGTATATACTGCTTGATAGTGACCTTAAAATGAGATTTTAGTCATAACCTTGTAATATGTATATAAATATAGACTATATTTATATACATATTACAAGGTTATGACTAAAATCTCATTTTAAGGTCACTATCAAGCAGTATATACCATCCAAACACTGTGTGGGCCCCCTGTGTCCATAACTTTTTCATAGATCAAGGGATTTTAAAAATACTTTGCATAAATAATCGCAATAATAAAATGTTATGTCAGGCGCAAAACATGGGTCCCTACTTCCAAGGTCACACTTAGAGGTCAAAGTTTAACGGTATATTTTGTGTCCGATCTATAACTTCTTCATAGTTCAAGCCAATCAAGGGATTTGAAAATACTTGTCACAAATAGTTACAATAATAAGATGATATGTCATGCACAGCACCTGCACCCTTACCTCCAAGGTCAAGGTCACACTTAGAGGTCAAAGCTTAACATGATAGATTTTTATATTCTGTGTTTCATTTTATTTCTTTAATAAATTTATTGTTGTATTAGCAGATCTAGCATTGATCATAAATTTGGACTGAAAGCTCTGAGATTCATACCTCAATCTTTGAAATAGCACAATTTTATGCTTCATATAAAACTTCCCTGAGGCGGGGGATGTTGGTAAACTCTGTTACAAATTCTTATTAGTTTTACACATGCAGGAAATTTCATGCGTCATGGGGGATGCCAGATTAGTCACATGCAGCATGATTTCAGTGAATTAATATCTTTCTTGAATAATATTAAAAAAAAAAATACCTGAGATATGTTTGTGGTTCAGATTGAAATATCCACTGATACCAGCCCAATGGGCATGTGTAATGATTTTTCACAAATTTAACTAGATTAAATTTGTTTAATACTTTGTTTTCTGTTGTTGAAATGTGTTTCAATTTATTCCTCACTTTAGTAACATGAAAATGAAATGTCTGACTTATGATCTAAAATAGCTAAATATACCTATAAGTTCTTCCTTCTCTACAAATTCACATGCTTAAATCAAAAAATTAAATATCTATTAGTATAAATGTTATAATATAACGAAAGAAATGATGAAAATGTAAAAACTATGATATAATTTTTTCATTTCACTAAAAAACATGTGTAGAAATAAGATTTTATTAAAATATTGTAAGTTTATCATTGCAAATACATAAATAACATATAGTCAAAATTGTCTTTACAACATAAGATATTACAAATCAATATTTTATGAATAACTTGTGTATGACAAATTTACAGATATAAGTCAAAGAATTTTTCCAGCATATAATCGCCAACTGGTTTAGCCAGCCAACCATTGGATACAAGGTTGTCAATGACATATTTCCTTGAATGTTTATCTGTGCTTTGATCCTTATCATTTAATTCATTTACAGTTTCTTTTAAATCAATACTTCCAGAATACCTGGTTTTAAAACCTTTGCCCATATTTTTCCTTTTTCTAAGCTGCTTTTTTTTAATTTTTTAGGGAAATTTTTTGGGGTTTTAAATTTAGGACAAAATTACACGCTGTTTGGCAGTTTCATCTACAGTCTTTTATCTTTTCCCAAATGAAGTGGAATTTTTTTCTCATTAATTTGGCACCAAAAACCATTACCTTCCCTTATTGCATTTATAATCATTTTTAAATTCATTAAATTCAATTTCCCTTAAATAAGGAAATTTAAATCCCCAGCTTGATGGAATTTTTTCCAAATTTTCTTGGTCATTTAAAGATTCGTCAGTCATATTTTTATATGAACTGTGTTCTTTCATTGTGCTTGGGTTACTTATTATTTCTTTATTTGTTTGGTTATTTACACCATATTTCATGTCATATTCAGTTCCACTCAGCTGCTGTCGTATTTCTGTAGAATTGATATTATCAATTTCATCTTCAATCATTATAAAGTCAGGATTTGTTACAAGATCTTCTTTGAATTCTTCTGCATATGCTTTTCTCACGGCCTCAGTTTCACCTTTACGACCTACACAGACAGTTAAACATTTGCTTTTTGCTTTCCATTTCCAGTGACCATTGCTGAATGCAGCCTTGTCTGCTCCAATTACCATGGCAACCTTGGCATTTTTGAAATTTTCCCACTTCTTTACATTTTCTCCGCAGTTTCTGGCAGAATGAGTGGTGGTGAAGTGTGCTTTAATCAATTTTTGGCCACTGCAGGCCAACTCGCATAGCTTAATCCGATGTTCAGCTTTAATGCACCTATCCCCTTTTCTTTTACACTTCTTTTCAACATAACTATCAGGTGCGACAGCAAGACGTGCTGCAACAACATTATAGTTTGCCATATTACTCAGCCACTTCACTGCACTATCTAACATTTGTATGTGTCCGACATGAACTGGATTAAATGACCCACCTAAACATACAATTAAATCCACTTTATCTCCAGCAAAAACTGGTTTTGTACAAGTAGTATATTGAATTCTTTGCCACAAGGTTATCAATGGGTTTTTCTAAAAACACTTCCTTTTTTCATTTGTGGGTTTTCATGGGCTTTAAAATCCCTCAGCAGTTAACCTTTTTCCCTTTTTGCTTCTTCCCCGTCCGAGCTGGGGAATTTTATCCCAAAAAGAAATGCCTTTCAAAAATTGGGTACATCTGAAAGGTGTGTAAAACGCGTTCTCAGGAGTTTGTTAAACTTGTGTAGGGTCGTTTTTTTAGTACATGCTGACGTTGCTCATGGACCATGTCAGTTATGTCCTCTATGTGTTGTATATATTGTTCGTGAAATCTCTCTAGAGGAATACCTTTGATGCCAAGCTGTACGGCCCTTCGTCTTTGGTTTCCTCCTTTAGGGTCATGATCTGGATCCCATTGGATTCGAACATTACCTTTGTAAACGAAAACAAATATTTTATAGACAGTTTACATTGGAGAAGTTTTATATGTTTTTATGCCACCGCAGCATCTGCGATGCGGTGGCATATAGCGATTCACCTGTGTGTGTGTGTGTTTGTTTGTTTGTGTGTTATATAGATTATATAGTGAACTTAAAAAATCTTCTTGTGAAAAACCACTTGTCCAATTTCAACCAAACTTGGCAGGATTGATCCTTGGGTGAAGGGCTTCCAAAGTTGTTCAAAGAATTTTATTCCATGCAGAAATCTGGTTGCCATGGCAATGAAAAGGAATTAAAGAATAAATTTAAAAAATCTTCTTGTAAAGATCCAAAAGGCCTAGAGCTTAGATATTTTGCATAAGGCATTGTCTGGTAGACCTCTACCAAGATTGTTCAAATTATAGCCCTGGGGTTAAAATCGGCCCTGCCCCGGGGGTCATTGATTTTCACTATATGTAAATATAGTAAAAACTTAAAATAACTTCTTGTAAAGACCAAAAAGGCCTAGAGCTTAGATATTTTGCATAAGGCATTGTCTGGTAGACCCTTAACAAGATTGTGCAAATTATAGCCCTTGGGTCTAAATTAGCCCCGCCCCAGGGGTCATTGGTTTTCACTATATGTACATATAGTAAAAACTTAAAATACCTTCTTGTAAAGACCCAAAAGGCCTTGAACTTAGATATTTTGCATAAGGCATTGTCTTTTAGACTTCTACCCAGATTGTTCAAATTATAGCCCTGGGGCCAAAATCGGCCCTGCCCCGGGGGTCATTGGTTTTCCTTATATGTATATATTAAAAATTTCTTCTAGCAATTGACAAATGCTAGAGTTTAGATAATTTGCATGAAACATTGTGTAGTGAACCTCTAGCAAAATTGTTCAAATTGTAGCCCTGGGGTCAAAATTGCCCCCGCCCCGGGGTCATTGATTTTCAATATATACATATAGTAAAAAATAAAAAATCTTATTGTCTGAAGGTACAAGGCTTAGAGCTTTAATATTTGTAAGATGATATCATATATAGATACTCTACCAAACTGCCAAAGTCTTTAAAATTTTGCCTCTAGTGTCAAAATTAGCCCCGCCCCGGGGGCCATAGCTTTTCCTTATATGTATAAAGAAAAAACTTAAAAAATCATCTTCTCTAAATTTTCAACGGCTAGAGTTAAGATATTTTGCATGAAACATTGTGTTGTGAACCTCTAGTAAGATTGTACAAATTATAGCCCTGGGGTCAAAATTGGCCCACCCCTAGGGGTCATTGATTTTTACTATGAACATATAGTAAAAAATTAAAAAAAGGTTCTTGTCTGAAGGTCAAGGCTTAGAGCTTTGATATTTGGTATATAATATCATCTATGGGTCCTCTACTAAAGTTGTTTTAATTATGCCCCTAGTGTTAAAAATTGCCCTGCCCCAGAGGCAATAGTTTTCCTTACATGTATAAAGTGAAAACTTGAAAAATCTTCTTCTTTGAATTGACAAAGGCTACAGGTTAAATATATAGAATGAGACTTTGCGAAGTGAACCTCTACCAAGATTGTTCAAATTATAGTCCTGGGGTCAAAATTGGTTCCGCCCTGGGGGTCATTGATTTTCATTATGTACATATAGTAAACAAATAAAAATATCTTTGTCTGAAGGTACAAGGCATAGAGCTTTGATGTTTGCTATATAATATCATCTATAGGTCCTCTACCAAAGTTGTTCAAATTTTTCCCCTGGTGTCAAAATTGGCCCTGCCCGGGGGCAGTGATTCTCATTATGTACACATAGTAAAAACAGAAAATAAAACAAATGTTTTCTGAATGGGAGAAAGCTACAGCTTAGATATTTGACTTGAAATGTTTTGGTGGACCTGTATCAAGATTGTTTTGAATTAAACCCTTTGGTTAAAAGTTTGCCTTGCCCAAGGGGACAGTGACCTACTTTCTTGTCCAATGAAATTTAACCATGTGCACAGTTTTAATTGGAAAATTGAACTTTGATATCAGCTGACCTAGATTTTGATGATGTGACCTACTTTCTTGTGCTTTGATCTACAGCTATGAAATTTGAACCATGTGCACAGATTAAGATGTAAAGTGAACTTTGATATCAAGCTGACCTGGATTTTGACAAAGTGTCTTACTGTGTTATCCTTTGATGTAGTCATGAAATTTAGGCTGTGTGAAATATGACCTTCACCCACCAAATCATTAGACTCAAGTGCATTGATATATTCCTACTCTGATCTTTTATTGGATTAACAATAGATTTAACCACTAATCTGATAATAAGAAAATTAGATAGGTCAGGGATCTATGCATTATGACAATCTTCAATTGTATAGAAACAAAAAAAATCTGTTCCTACACTACTATTAGTGTTGTGTTAATGCGGTGGCATAGCATTTTTCTCAAATGCAATCTTGTTTTAAAATTATTTCATTGTAAAAAGAAAACTTGCATGATTTAAAGAGCAAAATAATTCTATATAAATATTAATTACATCATTTCCCTTGTTTTATCTGAGCATACATGTATTTTTGTATGTATAATAAATGCCGCTGAAAAAGGCTGTAAGGTAGAAAGCTACGGCAAATTCAAATTAGCATTTCTTTTATTAAATATTGATTAATATAATTAAATTCTTTAGATATTTACCTGGGGTGCGGCCCTCTGGACGGATGCCATTGCCTCTTGAAAATTTCAGTATCTGATCAAACCCTTCTATTGACAGATATATAGCAAGGATTCTGTTCTGATTTTTTTTCTGAGCCCAGTTTGATCTGTACATCATCCATAGGAAATTTGTCTTGATCCAGGTCATACGTGTAAAACTGTATCTCATCCCTGAAACAATAATCACTTTTATTTTTATTATTATTATACCCTGCACAACGAAGTTGTAAGGGAGGTATACTGGAATCAGCTTGTCTGGCCAACAGCCGTCCAGACATCTCCCCGTCCAGCCGTCTGTCGGTTTTTCCTTGTCCGCCCAATAACTTAAGATTCCTTTGACCCACAGTAAGATTCCTTTGACCCGCAGTCTTCATATTTGGCATGGAGGTTAGTCATGACTAGTAGATGACCCCTATTGATTTTGAGGTCACTGGGTCAAAGGTCAAGGTCACAGGGGCCTTGACTAAAAAAAGCTTGTCTGCCCAATAACTTAAGATTCCTTTGACCCACAGTCTTCATATTTGGCATGGAGGTTAGTCATGATTAGTAGATGACCCCTAATGATTTAAAGGTCACTGGATCAAAGGTCAAGATCACATTGGTCTTGACTAAAAAAAAGCTTGTCCGCCCAATAACTTAGGATTCCTTTGACCCACAGTCTTCATATTTGGCATGGAGGTTAGTCATGATTAGGTAATGACCTCTATTGATTTTGAGGTCACTGGGTCAAAGATCAAGGTCACTTGGACTTTGACTTCAAAGAGTTTGTCGCCCAATTACATAAGAAACCTTTGACCCTCAGTCTTCATATTTGGCATGGAGGTTGATCATGACCATTTGATGACCCCTATTCATTTTGAGGTCAAAGGTCAAGGTCACAGGGACCTTGACTCAAAAAAGCTTTTCACCTCAATTGCTTAAGAATGCTTTGGTCAACAGTCTTCATATTTTGTATTGAGGTTGTTTATGACTAGTAGATTGCCACTATTGATTTTAGTTGACTGTGTCAAAGGTCATGGTCACAGGGATTTTCACTATAATAAGTTTGTCTGCTCAAATGTTACAGAATGCCTGTCCGCAGTGTATTGATTTTTGACATTTTCACATTTGAAGCATGTAGAATACATTAGCATGTAGAATACATAACATAGCAATGCACTGGCTTAGTAACCTCAGATTTGACAGGGAGGTTGTCCTGGAGCTGTAAATGGCCACTGTTGATTCTGACAAAGTAGTATGCGGGGGTATTTGCGCCATGACAGTGGCAGTTCTAGTTATTATTATTAGCTCACCTGTCACAAAGTGACAGGGTGAGCTTTTGTGATTGCTTTTCGTCCGGCCGTCGTCCGTAAACTTTTACTTTAAATGACATCTCCTCATAAACCACTAAGCCAATTTCATCCAAACTTCACAGGAATGTTTCTTTGGTGGTCACTTTTGAAAATTGTTCAAAGAATTTAATTCCATGCAGAACTCTGGTTGCCATGGCAACCAAAAGAAAAAACTTAAAATATCTTCTTCTAAAAAACCCAAAGAGCTAAATTTTTGGCATGAAACATATTCTGGTGAGTGTCTACCAAGTTTGTTCAAATAAAAGCCCTGGGGTCAAAATTGGCCCCGCCCCAGGGGGTCATTGATTTTCCCTATATACATATATATATAGTAAAAACTTTAAAAAATCTTCTTTTAAAGAACCAAAAGAGCTAGAGCTAAGATATTTAGCATAAAACATCTTCTAATGGATGTCTACCAAGTTTGTTCAAATAAAAGCCCTGGGGTCAAAATTTGCCCGGCCCTGGGGGTCATTGATTTTCCAAATTTCCTTATATGTGTATAGGAAAAACTTAAAAAATCTTCTTTGGAAAAAATCAAATAGCTAGAGTTTAGATATTAAGCATGAAACATCTTCTAGTAATTGTCTACAAAGTTTGTTCAAATAAAAGCCCTGGGGTCAAAATTGGCCCCACCCCGGAGGTCATTCATTTTCCCTGTATGTGTAAAACTATAGCAAAAATTGAAAAATCTTCTTTGAAAAAACTCAAATAACTAGAGTTTAGATATTAAGCACGAAGCATCTTCTAGTGAGTGTCTTCAAAATTTGTGCAAATAAAAGCCCTGGAGTCAAAATTGGCTCCGCCCCGGGGACATTGATTTTCCTTATACGAGTATAGCAAAAACTTACAAATCTTCTTTGAAAAAACCCGAATAGGTAGAGTTTAGATATTAAGCCTGAAACATTTTCTAGTAAGTGTCTACAAAGATTGTTCAAATAAAAGCCCTGGGGTCAAAACTGGCCCTGCCCCAGGTGTGTCATTGTTTTTACCTATATGTGTAAAGAAAAAACTTTGAAAAATCTTCTTTTAAAAATCCCAACTAGCTAGCCCTTAGATGTTTAGCATGAAACATCTTCTTATGGTTGTCTACAAAGTTTGTTCAAATAAAAGCCCCGGGCTTTAAACTGGCCCCGCTCCGGGGGCCTATGTACAGGTGAGCGACTTCAGGGCCATCATGGCCCTCTTGTTATTATTATAGTGTAAAATAAACTTGGAAGGGCATTTTCTGAACTTAATTTGGGATTTGTAACCATGATCTGAATTGTTACAGTATCACAGACATAAATACATTTGTCACTTTGATTTAATGAAAAGCTTTTATTAAGATAAGATTTGCCTATTTGTAAAACATAGAAATTTGATATATATATAGATTATAATTATATTCTTATAAATAAATTAGAATTAAGCACAAAAGTAATTTTTAAATCTGAAAGTATTGAAAATTTTACTAAAATAATCTTTCATCATCTTAAAATAGTATTTGTAGAAGCATTGCAGAAATAACTTAAGAAAAAAATACAATTTTCATATAATTAAGATATGAATATTTTATGTTGTATTATTAATCACTTCTGAAAAAAAAACAGTGATTACAGCTAGTTTTAAAAAATTATTATTACCAATACACAAGGTACTGTGTATCTTTAAATGAAGATAAAATATATTTTTTACAGAATGATCTGAAACATTTTTAAAATAAACATTTTAAAGGTACCTCCAAACTTTCCATGTTTCACTGCATAATCAGCAATATCTGGACAAAATGCTTGATACACAACAATATAATCCTTGTCATACTGAGCTAGAATATGTTTCCCTATTGATGGCCAGTGTGAAGCACACTGTTCCTTGTAATTCTCCCATTTTAACCTAAATGTTTTACCTTCAGCCATTATTGTAAACTTGAACTACTTATTTTACAGTGTTTATTTTATATATATACTCCATGTACAAAAATCAACTGATAATATACATACATGTCTATTTATAGATATTGGGTAATACGGAAGTGTTGCGAAATACCCAATATCCTATTATTGTGCAATAGTGTGTTTAAACTTGTTTAAATCTATTTATATATCAGTATTTCTATTTGGTATATTTAATATTATTGATTTATGGTCACACACACTTCTTTTAATATTAAAGAAATAGTTAAATAATATCAGCAGATAAAATACATGTACATCAGCAGTAAATAAAACTGTTTTGTTTACATAAAATATTAAGTATACAGAAATCAGCCTCAGAAATCTACCTGAAATTATAAAGTTAAACGTTTATGTCCTAGGATTTGAAGAATAGGGGGGAATTTTTTGTATAGAAAAGTGGGAATTTATTACATTTGTTGATGTTTTTCCTTCTTTCTCTATGTGAAATTTTCCTCCTGCCTCTGAAAAAAAAGGGGAATTCTCAAAAATATGAGTGAATCCCCCCCATCCCCCCTCCTAGAATAGACACTGAATTAGGCTTTATCCATTATTTATATTTAAATCTATTAGTATGATTTAAGTTAATAGAACATATTAAATGATCAAACTGAGGTTGTATACAACAATTTTCAAACATTGAAGAATATGTAAAATATGTACTGCAAATATTTGTACATATCAAAATTTAATGTAATCATTAAATTATATGCATAATGCCATTCATTTCTTATTGAAACATTTGACTTAGATTTTATAGAAAATAATTTTTTTATTACCTCCCTTTATTTACATGAAATATTAAATTGTTATTCAGTAATATCTTTATAAATAATGCTTTTTGGAACTTACAAAATTGATAAATCTTAATTTGAGCATCATATTTATGATTTAAAACCATAAAAAAATGTGTTAAAAGCGTAATGACTTTATTTGCTTGGAGAATTTCTGAGAATTACAGAAGCTGTGAGAACAGATTTATTCATGTATAATAAAATATGCAAAATCTATACATAGAGGGGGAGGATCAAAATATAAATAAAAATTCAATTTATATTTTACAGAGAAAACTCTTATTCCGGTTGTCATGGAAACAAGAAGCAGGAAACAACATGGTGGGTGGGAAAAGTCTGTTTTCGTAACAGTTGGAACAACAAGATTTGATAAACTGATTGAAACAGTTTGCTGCGCGAGTACATTAAAGGTACATGTAGTCATTTATGTATGATAATAGTAGAATCGTTACAGATAGTCATTTTATGGGTATTTAAAGTACAATCATGTTATTTGTTTACAAATGGTTATGTAACAGTTTTGGTTATCTGTGAATGAACTATGATGATTTTAGACGTGTTTATATCTACAAAAAAAAGAAAGGACCCTAGCAAAAAATACAATTTCCAAACTTTATTGTATATCTGAGTATGTATCTTAATTACCTTTTTCATATTTTTTTCTGTTTGAAGCGCCCAAGCTGATCTATGTAAGAAAGTCAATTTTTATGTATTTAGGCTTTTTGACCTCAGTGGAGTTCCTGTCATGCCAGTGTTTTATTGAATCTCTCCAAAATTTATCTGTTATTTCTATTTCTAACAGGGTTACATGTTCATGTGAAATCATTTTTACCTATAAAGAAAATTATCAAGTTGTAGAACATGGTATTTGTTTATCTAAGTGGTAAGAAATTTTGTATCATTATTATTCTTTCTCTCTGGTTTCAGTGTCTACAGATGTTGGGTTATAAGAAAGTGCTGTTGCAGGTTGGAGCTGGTGAGGTTGAACCAACAGAGTCCACAGTTCAGGGTATCACTGTTGATTCCTATAGGTTCAAGCCTTCAATAAAGGAAGATATTGACTCAGCTGACCTTGTTATTAGTCATGCAGGTATATTTGAGCAGCATCACGACAAAACCAACATAATGGGTTTGCGACCAGCATGGATCCAGACCAGCCTGAGCATCCGCGCAGTCTGATCATGATCCATGCTGTTCGCTTACAAACCCTATAACAAGAAGAGAAACTGATAGCGAACAGCATGGATCCTGATCAGACTGCGCAGGCTGGTCTGGATCCATGCTGGTCGCAAACACATTATGTTGGTTTTGTCATGACGCGCTCATTTATAGATCATTCCTTGAAATGTGTATTTTACAATACAAAAAGGTTAAAATTTTCACAGTAATTTTATAATATAGAGGATATTGAATGTGTGTAAGTTCAATACTGAATTTATTGAAGTAGAATAAAATATTATAATATTTTATTTATCAAATAATATTTATAACAATTATTTAGCATGGTAGAGTTAACAGAAGTACCATTATTAAGGTGTACTGTCTTGAAATTTAGATTTAAAGAAATCACATTGCGACATTGTATGAAAATATATGTACAAGATTAACAACAGTGTATTTATATAACAGGGGCAGGTAGCTGCCTTGAGACACTTGGTGCTGGTAAGAAACTTCTAGTGGTGATAAATGACGAGTTGATGGGTAACCACCAATTAGAGCTGGCTTATCAGTTACATCAAGATCAACACCTGTATTACTGTAATTGCAAGTAAGTTCCGATTTATTTCTTAAAATTCAAAGGAGACAGATTCATTGCATTTGAAATGTGAAAAATATTTAGCTTTACGGTAGTCTTACTGTAATGATTTCCCACCCAAAGGATTTCTAACATTGGCCAATACCCTAATAAATCAGTCATTTCCTGAACGTTATTTTTCAAAATTTTCGGTATTCAATAACTTTTAACCATTTATAACCAGAATTTAGTACATAGTGATCAAGGATGAGTGATTATAAATAACCTAATGCCCAAGATTTTGAAAAAAAATGTTCTGGAAATAACCTTTATGCTACGATATTGGCAGATGTTCGAATTTTTTGACGGGGTGGGGGAGGGGACACAAAAATTGGTTTCCAGTAATAACTAAAGTTAGGAATTAGACTCAAATTAGTAATCAAATTTAGTATATAGCAAGCTTATGAGGAGACATCTCTTCGATATTGTGTTTGGGCCTCCTAGGGTCAAGGTCACTGTTACCTGGGAAACCTGGGAAGGTAAAATTCATCCCAGCTGTTACTAAAAATAGAAAAACTGCGTTTTGGTTTATATGAGGTAAGGCATTGGATTGTAATAATGTTTTGTACACAGGTATGACATCATAAAATACAAACCACTAATGTTTCACTAAAGGTGGCTGATGGTGGTATGGATAGTACGGAGCCCCTAAGGTGACATTTTCCACACTTTTTTCCCCGGAATTTAATTCGTTTTTACGAAATAATAATTCGTAATTACGAAATAATAATTCGTTTTTACGAAATATTAATTCGTAAATACGAAATATTAATTCGTTTTTACGAAATATTAATTCGTTTTTACGAAATATTAATTCGTAATTACGAAATATCATTTCGTTTTTACGAAATATTAATTCGTTTTTACGAAATATTAATTCGTTTTTACGAAATATTAATTCGTAATTACGAAATATTATTTCGTAATTACGAAATATTAATTCGTTATTACGAAATATTAATTCGTTTTTACGAAATATTATTTCGTAATTACGAAATATTATTTCGTTATTACGAAATATTAATTCGTAAAAACGAAATATTATTTCGTAATTACGAAATAATAATTCGTAAATACGAAATAGTATTTCGTAAAAACGAATTAAATTTTTTCTGGCGTTTCAAAGAGTTTTGGTAATATTTATAAATAAGGCCTCAAAACTAAGTTCCTGACTTAATATAAGGCATGTACATGCAATATAAATAGTGATTTTTGTTCTCCCCAAGTTTTTTAACTTTACACTATTGTACATAAATTAAAATATTCGCATGTCAATAGCGTTGAGCCACAGCCGTAATAGACACGCGCTAGGAAAATTTACTTAAAATGGGGGTCCTGTGCTTCAAATCCAAACACGGACATTTCTAATACTAAATTGTGAGGAAATATTCATTTTAAATTGATTAGATTAGTGAAATCTGGACCAACCCCCTCCTCGTCCCATTAGTTTTACTTATGTATATGATAAAAGAACGGAATAATATAGCATGTTTCTGTTTTAAAGATACATGTCGTAAAATATTGCCTCAAACATTAAAACATTGCTGATAGGAACATGTATTTGACAATGGGGAAAAAAGACCATTTTGGATAGAGAATGACTTCTCACTCAAAAACCCTGTTCACTTAAATATAATAACTTGAGAACCATTCGGCTTATAATCGCAAAGTTGATCAAGGCATGTAAATGACCCATTTGTGAGATTAATAGGTTCATTATCAAGCTCAAAATGACCTTAAATAAGATTTCGTAAAAACGAATTAATATTTCGTAATTACGAAATAACATTTCGTTTTTACGAATTAATATTTCGTAATAACGAAATAATATTTCGTAATTACGAAATAATATTTCGTAAAAACGAATTAATATTTCGTAAATACGAATTAATATTTCGTAAAAACGAATTGATATTTCGTAATTACGAAATAACATTTCGTTTTTACGAATTAATATTTCGTAATTACGAAATAATATTTCGTAAAAACGAATTAATATTTCGTAAAAACGAATTGATATTTCGTAATTACGAATTAATATTTCGTAAAAACGAATTAAATGCCGGGGTAAAAGTGTCGAGAATGTCACCTTAGGGGCTCCGTAGGATAGCTCTAGTTTGACCAAGTATAAAATTTAGGCTATACATACTATACATGTATGTATGTTGGTATGAAAACACTTGCATAAATTTCCATTTTCCATTCTTAATTTCAGAAATCTTGTGGAAACATTAGAAACTTCAGATTTTGAAAAGTTGGTGCCGTTCCAGCCAGGGAAACCAGAAATCTTTGCACAATTTCTTGATAAAATGATGGGATTTTCATCACCATGACAGTATCTAAACTGAGCTCAGACATGCAATAATTTATGTGTTCATCACCAGTAAAAGTTGGATATCTGTCCATTTATTAAGTATGTTTAAGTAAGCTGATAAGATGATTGATAGATTAAGCGAGGCTGAAAGAAGTTTGGTGAATCGTGATCATTTGTTACAAAACTTCTCCTCACACAGATCACTGATGCAGCGACCAGCGGCGAAGTTCTTCATATTGTAAAGATGCTACAGAGTAGACCAAGTTGTTTAAGTAATTGTTAAAATGGGTGATATTATTTTACCAAATGGTGAAAATCACTAATTAATGTGATATCTGCTCATTTTTATGCCACCGCAGCATCTGCGATGCGGTGGCATATAGCGATTCACCTGTGTGTGTGTTTGTTTGTGTGTGTGTGTGTTATATAGATTATATAGTGAACTTAAAAAATCTTCTTGTGAAAAACCACTAGTCCAATTTCAACCAAACTTGGCAGGATTGATCCTTGGGTGAAGGCCTTCCAAAGTTGTTCAAAGAATTTCATTCCATGCAGAATTCTGGTTGCCATGACAACCAAAAGGAATTATAAGAATAAATTTAAAAAATCTTCTTGTAAAGACCCAAAAGGCCTAGAGCTTAGATATTTTGCATAAGGCATTGTCGGGTAGACCTCTACCAAGATTGTTCAAATTATAGCCCTGGGGTCCAAATCGGCCCCGCCCCGGGGGTCATTGATTTTCACTATATGTACATATAGTAAAAACTTAAAATACCTTCTTGTTTGAAGGTACAAGGCTTAGAGGTTTGATATTTGGTATGTGTTATTATCTAAAGGTACTCTACCAAAGTTGTTCAAAGTTTGCCTCTAGTGTCAAAGTCAGCCCCACCCAGGGGGTCATAGGTTTTTCATATATGTATATAGTAAAAACTTCAAAAAATCATCTTCTCTAAATTCACAAAGGCCAGAGGTTAGATACTTTGCATGAAACATGGTGTAGTGAACCTTTAGCAAGATTGTACTAATTATAGCCCTGGGGTCAAAATTGGCCCCACCCCTGGGGGTCACTGATTTTCAATATGTACATATAGTAAAAAATCAAAAAAATCGTATTGTCTGAAGGTACACGGCTTAGAGGTTTGATATTTGGTATGTGTTATTATCTAAAGGTACTATACCAAAGTTGTTCAAATTTTGCCTCTAGTGTCAAAATTAGCCCTGCCCCGGGGGTCATAGGTTTTCCTCATATGTATATAGTATAATCTTAAAAAATCATCTTCTCTAAATTGACAAAGGCTAGAGGTTAGATATTCTGCATGAAACATTGTGTAGTGAACCTCTAGCAAGATTGAACAAATTATAGCCCTGGGGTCAAAATTGGCCCCACCCCTGGGGGTCACTGATTTTCAATATGTACATATAGTAAAAAATCTAAAAAATCGTATTGTCTGAAGGTACACGGCTTAGAGGTTTGATATTTGGTATGTGTTATTATCTAAAGGTACTTTACCAAAGTTGTTCAAATTTTGCCTCTAGTGTCAAAATTAGCCCTGCCCCGGGGGTCATAGGTTTTTCTTACATGTATATAGTAAAAACTTTAAAAAATCATCTTCTCGAATTGACAAAGGCTAGAGGTGAGACATTTTGCAGTAAACATTGTGTAGTGAACCTTTAGCAAGATTATTCAAATTAAAGCCCTGGGGTCAAAATTGGCCCCGCCCCTGGGGATCATTGATTTTCAGTCACAATGTCATAAAGTAAAAAATTAAAAATCTTATTGTCTGAAGGTACTAATCTTATAATAACAGATAGGTAAGTGATCTATGCATTATGGCAATCTGTGTAGAAACAAAAAAAATGTGTTCCTACATTACTATTTAGTGTTGTATTTATGCGGTTGCATGGCATTTTTTACAAATGCAATCTTGTTTCTTCAGCCATCTATGAAAACTATTATTAACCTTTTCCCTTATATAAGCGTGTTTCGACGGCTTTTTGCCCCCCCCCCCCTTTTTGAGGCCTCAAACAGTGAAAAAATGTCCTATTTAGACCCCAAACACTGTTTTTCGTTTGAGAAATGTTGTTTAAAAAAGTGACCATTTTTTCGGCGCCGTCCCCCATCCAAATAATACATCAGGGGGTTGCCAGAAGGGGGATGTGCCCCCTTCTGTTTGGGGGGTTTGAAGGGGGGCGAAGTCCCCCTCATCGCCAAGAAAATTTTGGACTTGTGAGAGGCTTAAAATGACCCCAGGTTGATCATAAGGTAACGTGTAACCAACGCTGAAAAGCCTTTGACTCTATCTCAATCCCTTGAGAAGTTGCAGCACTTTGAAGTAAATTTTGATGGAAAAAATCGAGGCAAAAATGTGATTTTTGGCAATTTTGAGATGTCCCCTCGTTGCCATGGTAACATGAAATTTAAGACTGAGCATGTCGTTACAAAGGCAATGGTCTAGTCAACAGTTGTGCCAAGTTTGATTAGTATTGAAGCATTTTTCATAGTTTCATAGCAGTTTGAACTTGTAAGAGGAGGCTTTTCAGTGAAAATGGCAATTTTTCACAATATGCTCATGGGGGAAAGGGTTAACTAAAAAAATTATAAATGTTACAAAACAACAATTTTTCACCAAAATTAGGTAAAAGACCACATGTTAACATGGAAAAACTAGATTTTGAGTGATTCCAAGGTTTTTCATCATTTTTTTGTTAACCTTTTCCCTTATATAAGCGTGTTTCGACGGCTTTTTGCCCCCCCCCCCCTTTTTGAGGCCTCAAACAGTGAAAAAATGTCCTATTTAGACCCCAAACACTGTTTTTCGTTTGAGAAATGTTGTTAAAAAAAGTGACCATTTTTTCGGCGCCGTCCCCCATCCAAATAATACATCAGGGGGTTGCCAGAAGGGGGATGTGCCCCCTTCTGTTTGGGGGGTTTGAAGGGGGCGGAGGCCCCCATCATCGCCAAGAAAATTTTGGACTTGTGAGAGGCTTAAAATGACCCCAGGTTGATCATAAGGTAACGTGTAACCAACGCTGAAAAGCCTTTGACTCTATCTCAATCCCTTGAGAAGTTGCAGCACTTTGAAGTAAATTTTGATGGAAAAAATCGAGGCAAAAATGTGATTTTTGGCAATTTTGAGATGTCCCCTCGTTGCCATGGTAACAGGAAATTTAAGACTGAGCATGTCGTTACAAAGGCAATGGTCCAGTCAACATGTGTGCCAAGTTTGATTAGTATTGAAGCATTTTTCATAGTTTCATAGCAGTTTGAACTTGTAAGAGGAGGCTTTTCAGTGAAAATTGCCATTTTTCACAATATGCTCATGGGGGAAAAGGTTAACTAAAAAAATTATAAATGTTACAAAACAACAATTTTTCACCAAAATTAGGTAAAAGACCACATGTTAACATGGAAAAACTAGATTTTGAGTGATTCCAAGGTTTTTCATCATTTTTTGTTAACCTTTTCCCTTATATAAGCGTGTTTCGACGGCTTTTTGCCCCCCCCCCCCTTTTTGAGGCCTCAAACAGTGAAAAAATGTCCTATTTAGACCCCAAACACTGTTTTTCGTTTGAGAAATGTTGTTTAAAAAAGTGACCATTTTTTCGGCGCCGTCCCCCATCCAAATAATACATCAGGGGGTTGCCAGAAGGGGGATGTGCCCCCTTCTGTTTGGGGGGTTTGAAGGGGGGCGAAGTCCCCCTCATCGCCAAGAAAATTTTGGACTTGTGAGAGGCTTAAAATGACCCCAGGTTGATCATAAGGTAACGTGTAACCAACGCTGAAAAGCCTTTGACTCTATCTCAATCCCTTGAGAAGTTGCAGCACTTTGAAGTAAATTTTGATGGAAAAAATCGAGGCAAAAATGTGATTTTTGGCAATTTTGAGATGTCCCCTCGTTGCCATGGTAACAGGAAATTTAAGACTGAGCATGTCGTTACAAAGGCAATGGTCCAGTCAACATGTGTGCCAAGTTTGATTAGTATTGAAGCATTTTTCATAGTTTCATAGCAGTTTGAACTTGTAAGAGGAGGCTTTTCAGTGAAAATTGCCATTTTTCACAATATGCTCATGGGGGAAAAGGTTAAGCAATTGTATAAAATAAATAATTAAATTATGAGGGAACAATTTTATTTCCAAATCCTTTTTTTCACATTCCATTGTTATTCAACATTAAAAAACACAGATTTGTGTACCATTATTATTACATAATTCAATAATTATAACACAGTTTTACTTATAATGTTAAATTAGTGTTTAAAATCATTTGTTGACCAATGGAAATCACTACAATGTACAAAAATTGCCCTTCTTAATCCTGTAGACAAGAAAATTTGTCACTTAATTTTGAAGTCTGGCACTAAGACTTTTGTGTGCATATGTAAACAGAGTGTAGAAGCCCGTTCTTGTTTTGTAGTCTTTGTTGAGATATTCTTCCCGTTGTGGGTTCTGGTGTGTCCAAAACATGCAATACATATAAAGAAAATGTCACTTAATGAACTAAAAAAAAACAGTTTCTAACTTCATTGTTTTTAATGCATTGTTTCTGGAGAATTTGGCATCACATCATCACTGTTTATAGCCTTAGCTAAGTTTGAGTCGGGAGCAGGCACTGTGTTTTCAAAGTCTGATGGTTATGTTCTTTCTGTACAATTCTTCATTGAGTCTTAGAGCGTTTTTTTTATATTGCATAAGACTTATTAATTTTCCTTTTTCTCAATGTTTTTTATACCGATGCTACGCTTTGCAGCGATTATATGGTAACATGTACCTGTTGTCGGACAGTGACACTTCTTTTGGAAAAAGTGAAACAGTATATTTCTTATCCCTTAATCCACAAGTCACAGATGTGTTCATTTCTGCGGCACAATCTCCTCGCCCCGTCTGCTGAAATAACTTTATTTGCTAAATCTTCTTATGTTTTTTTTTAATTTCATTTGTTTCTTTGTTGCGCTGTGTTTTTTTTCTCCATGGCCCGCGATCAGCAACAAACCCAATGTCTGTCTTTTTAAGATGTGTGCATTTTTCGAGAATGATTGAAATATAATGTTCATGAAACTTTTGGTCCTTTTTTCGTGAAGCATAAAGGCAACTGGCGTAGTAGGCCCTTTCTTAAATATAAAGTTTTTGTACAATAATGGCGTGACCTTAAAGTTTCTGTATTCAAATGTGGTATTACAGTCTGGTTTTACAGTCTTGTTCAATGTTTAATGAACTATTTAAGTTGTCTACAAATTCTTTCATGCCCATTACTATCGTCATGTCAGTTTGGTGAACAAACCCATCTAACTGATAAGATAGATGCTTTATAAATGTCATCTTATGAGGAACGCTTCCGATCTTGCATATATTTTGTCACCTTTTTCACTTGTTTTTTTTATCTTTGGTTTTCCAGATAGCACCTGTTATTGTTTTGGTCACCTTGGCCTATTTACTAGAGAGGAATGCCCCTTTCATGATGCGTGTTCCAATCCTCATGTTGTGCAGTAATCCAGGTATCCGTGTCATTGCCCACTTGCATATTATCATCCAAAAGATCGGGAATGTTCTGCAATGTTATTATTTACATTTATAACATGTTGGTTGAATTGCTGTTTACCAATTCACATGACTGCTTTATTTACAATGTCATATATGAAGATTTTGGTCCTCTAAGCTTATCATAACCAACTTCTGTGCACTTGATGCTCTTGAAGCATTTGTGACCCTCACTTCCTCCTGTGATGAACAATGCTCGATTTAGTTCAGTTTAACATACTCATTAGATTGACTATGGAGCATATTTTTCACCTTTTCCATGATACATTCTCAATCCTTGAAGCTGTTGTACTTCACAACAATAGTGCATTTATTCAGATCCTCAATTTTACTCTATGGGCTCTTTCGATTTTAACATTTTCCATTTCCAGCATGTTATGTTCATTCTTTATAAAATTCCTTACTTTTGTCTCCCATATGGCCAAGTTTTCGAATATCGCTCCCATAAAGCCACTTATACAAAAATTATTTCTCTGTGAATGTCCTTCTATACTATCTAGCTGGTCCTTAAGTGTCTTAAGCTCAAATCTTATTCTTCCCTGCCCATCGCTATTGTTAGGCTTGGATACAAATCAATTTGGTGAACAATTGGTAAGATAGCAAAATATCAATAGCAATGCACTATAATTATTATCTTGTGATAGGCGCATCCGATCTTGCATACATTTTGTGTTCTATTTCACTTTTCCTTTGTTCTTTGGTGCTTCAAATAGTGCCTGTTGGCCATCTACGAAAAGATGAAGCTAATTCTTTATATATTTTTGCCGTCTGTTTGTTATTTTTGGCTTCTTCCCCTATTTTATCTAAAACTGATGGGCATGTTCTAACAGAAGCTTGTTTGTTTCATGCCTTTATTGCTGAGGTCAGTTGGCACATACCAAGATTATGTAATAAGTATGTAATATCAAACATTTTTCTAATAATTTGTGTTCAGTTCTTGCGAATTCACTTGAAGGTAAGCCTTTTCATTTTCGTTGTTCTTTACCCACATTAAAACGTGTTTGGCAGATCTTTTGCTGTTTTCTTGGTCCTTCTTTTTACATCCATCATTATGCCATTGGTAATCATGGCATCTTCTGTCCAGTTATACTTTATTTATACAGGTGTGAATAAAAATGCTATCACTGTTGCTACAAGTGGTTTAAAGGGATTGTGTTTCCCTTGTGTTTCCCTTCACAGAAATGAAACCATTGTTTCATACTGTTTCCTGGTTGTTCCCCACCACAAATTGATGAAAAATCTGCTGATCTTCTTTTGAAATCCTTCTATCTTCCAAGTGCTGCCCTGATATGGGAAAAAGTGCCAAGCTCATTTTTTTATGCCCCCGGGCATATGGTAATTGAACCGTCCATCCGTCTGTCTGTCCATATGATGTTAACCTGAAACAGCAAGTTGGATTTTTCTCAAGTTCTACCTATACCAATGGGTTCATAATTTACACACTAATCAACACAAAGTACATGATCTGGGCAAGTTACATAACAGTCAGTTTAGTAGATAATATAGGGCTTTTAGCAAATTCCATCACATTGATAATTTACACCTTAGAAACTGTTCACTTCGTATATAGGTATAGTGTAAAATGCATCAGAAATGTCAATCTTGCCAAAATAACAATTTTTCTCATTACTATTTTTTTTGTGCTCTTGATAGCTGTTTTGTTCTGTAATTATATCCCTACAAACAAAGTTTAGGGGGGTGTATACAGGAGTCAGCTTGTCGATCGGTTGGTTGGTCCACATCATGGTTTCAGGACGATTACTATAGTTGTAATGACTTATTGTACTCAAACTTGGTATATAGCAATCTTATGTGGAAACCCTGGTTGTTTCCGCATTTGGACACCCTGGGGTCAAGGTCACTGTTACTAAAAATAGAAAAATGGTTTCCAGACTATAACTAGAGTTAGGAATGAGATATTGTAATCAAACTTTGTGTATAGCAAACTTATATGTGAAGACTCCGGTTTGCATTGCATTTGGATCCCTTCAGGTCAAGGGCAAGGTCACCGTTACTAAAAATATAAAAATGGTTTACGGACAATAACTAGAGTTAGGAATGAGATATTGTATTAAAACTTGGTTTATAGAAAGTTTATATGAAGATCCTCAAGTACTTTAGACTTGATTTGGCAACTGCCGCCATAACTGATCATTCACCAAAGGTATTTGTAGAAAATCAACATTGTTAGGCCTCTTATGTGCGTCAAAAAGTTCCTTTAACTTTTCTTCTTTCTGTTTTACATGCAGAGCCTTATTCCTTAAAGTGGTTAGTTTGTCACTTATCGCCACTCCTGTTTCTGAGCCATCCTCAAAATCCATCATACCGAATTCATCCTCATCATTTCCGTCAGTGACCCCAGAGTCTGTGAAAAAGTTTCCCACGCTCTTGTCATCTGAGCATGAATCATCGCTGGCACAAGAACGTTTCGAACTTGATGTTTCCTCTAAGGTAACTGCAGGTATTTTCAAAGAATTAACCTCGGACCTCATTTCCGCTAAGAGAATATGCTAAACCTTTTACCAATAAGCTTATAGCTTCCAACACAATCAATCTAAAATAAATTTGTATAAATTAACATCAAATCTCATTAAAATCAGATCATTGTTTTCCCTCCATTACTCTTCGCTACATATTGCACTATTGACGTCCAAATTTTCAACGTCAACGTTTTTGAAATATACATTAAAATATTAACATTTACGAAAGTTGAAATAAAATTAATTACTTAATTGTAAATGAAACATGTATTTACTGTTGATTATAAATATCATTTGTGTTAAAATGTGGTGCCTCATTTACATTTTTGCATCCTAAACCCTGTTTTCTTTTCCTACACACTTTTGCGAAATGATTTAACTTTGTACAGAACAAACACTTTTGACCCTTGGCTGGATATGTATCACGTTTTAAATGGTAAGTCGCACAGTTATTACAGTTATTTGTATTTCCAGTAGGTACTCGTTGATTGGTTCTAGTGCTGTGTTTACTGCCATCTGTCTTCCTGCTTTGCATCCAAAACTTCTTAAATGATGCTGCTGCTGTTGCTGCTGAGGATTTCTTGACTGCATTGATGGATTTGGCTTGGCCGCTTATATCCCTTAGCTGTGTCTGACTTAATGCATAAGTGCGAGACAAGTCAATACATTTTTCAAGTGTCAAGTTTGATCCTTCATTGATGAAATTTTTCTCTCTTATCTGGTGGGAACGTACACCAAATACAATGTAATCACGTGTCATCTCGTTTTGTATCTCATCTGCATATCCACAGTCCTTTATTAATATTTTTAACTCTGTGACGAATTCTTTAAAGGTCTGTCCTTTAGATTGTTTGCACGATTTAAACTTATACCTGGAGTATATGTGGTTCACTTTGGATGCACATTATGTCTCGAAACCTTTGTAGTATGTCTGAAGCAGTTTTCTTTGATCAGCTGTAACTGTCCAGGTTGAAAAAATTTGGCGACCCTTCTCACCAACCCATAACATTAAGTAGTTGCACTTAGCTTCCTCTGTTTTCTTTTCTAGTGGCCCTCCAAACATAAGCTAACAATGTTCATTAAACTTCATAAAGGCGTTTGGCAAGTCTCTAGGTTTCCAGTCCATTCTTGGGTTTGTTTGTGAATCCATCTTTTAACAATGGTTATATATCCCAAAAATAGGTTTAATTTCTGTTATTTTAATTATTATTATAAATAATTTAATCCTTTTATTCTGACACCATGTTTTATGTTTGTTAATTTGGTGTGGATGCAGAAAATACGAGGTGTTGATACTATGAGTTTATTTCTAAGACCGTCTAACAATACAAGTAGGCGGAGCTTAAAGGTGCTGCATGCAATATATATTTAATGTAGAATTAAATATGAAACAGATTCCACTTCACAGTAGCATTAAATACATATTGCTGTCTTATTATTTGACTAATAAATTTTTCACTGCCTTATTCATGTTACGTAAGCGTTCCTTGCTTACCCTGAGCTTTTGTTTTGATAATTTCTGAACATTATTCCTACCACTTCCAGTAAGAATAATTTCCAAGAAGCATTCCACAGAAACAGCAACAGTCAACCAAGGAATGGATTTTTTTATGGTGTTTTTGCCACCGTATCGCCTATGCTTACACCTAAGCATTTTGAAGACAATGATTTGATTGGCTAATCAAAAGGTCAAATTTAGGCAACACCGAATGCCATGTCCTCCGATCCTACGAGCATAGGGTAGTGGAGTGGCAGTTAGGATATGATTTAAATGAGATTGAATTAACATCAGGGCTATTTTAGGCTATGTAATTAGTCCCCTACCAGTCTACCGGAGGGGACTTTAGGTTTACCCTCCGTCCGTCAGTCCGTCCGTCAGTCTGTCCACAAAACTGGATCCCGCGATAACACAAAAAGTACTGAAAATATTTTAATGAAACTTGGTATATGGATAGATGGCAGTATGGAGATTATGCACGTCTTTTTCTTTTCTTCCTATGTTGAAAATTCTGGTTGCTATGGCAACAAATAGACTGAAAATATGGCAAATTTTACACATAACCTGGATCCCGCGATAACGCAAAAGTACTAAAAATATTTTTATGAAACTTGATATATGGATAGATGGCAGTATGGAGATTATGCACGTCTTTTTCTTTTTTTCCTATGCTGAAAATTGTGGTTGCTATGGCAACAAATAGATTGAAAATATGGAAAATTTTACACATAACCTGGATCCAGTGATAACGCAAAAAGTATTGAAAATATTTTTATGAAACTTGACATATGGGTAGATGGCAGTATGGAAATTATGAACATCCTTTTCTTATCCTCCTATGTAGAAAATTCTGGTTGCTATGGCAACAGATAGACTGAATTTCAAGATTTCTGACTCTAGTTTTTAAGTTTTTTTCACTATAAGTTCTTTATATCTTAAGGTATTTTCTTCAAACTTTAAATATAAGTTGCTTGTCATCAACAACATCATATGTGACAAGGTTTACAATTTTAGCACACAATTTATCAGAATTACCTCCTTTGAACTTAAAATTTTCATGAAAAAAAAACATTTTTTTTTTAATAACTTCATTTTTCTAAATGTTTCTACTTCAAACTTCATATAAATGTTTCTTATTATCACTCAACATTTGTGAGTGTTCAACACTCTAGCAAGACTATTTCTAGAATTATGCCCCTTTTTAACTTAGACTTTTTTTTGAGAAATTGGTAATTTTTACTCCAACTTCTTCAATCATGATAGAATTTTCTTCAAACTCCCACATCATTATAATATGACAAGGTTTATAAATCTAGCATCCATATTTCCAGAATTATCTCCTCCTTAAACTTTTAATTTTTCCTATTTGTTCTTTTAACTTTCATTTACTTCAATTTCAAAATAAATATTCAATATTCATACCTTCATTACTAATTGTTCTTTGTTACACTCACATCATGTATGACATCGTTATCTTCTTTTTTTTTAAATTTTGCTTTTAAAATGTTATATTTTGATAACAGGGATGTTTAAAAAATAACTTTAGACTGTCTTTCAGTCCGTCTGTCTGTCTGTTCACTGTGATCACTTTTAAAGAACTTTTTCAACAAATTTACTTAAAATCGAAACATAAGTGAATGGCCAATGGCCCTTCAGAATGTTGCTTGGGCTCTTACCGGTAGGGGACTTATGGATTGCTTGCAATACTTTGATAATTGCTTGTTTTACATGTATCTGTTGGTTTGGTCATACAATTTGAGCCGTGCCATGGCAAAACCAACATAATGGGTTTGCGACCAGCATGGATCCAGACCAGCCTGTGCATCCGCGCAGTCTGATCAGGATCCATGCTGTTCGCTTACCAACCCTATTACAAGTAGAAAACTGATAGCGAACAGCATGGATCCTGATCAGACTGCGCGGATGCGCAGGCTGGTCTGGATCCATGCTGGTCGCAAACATACTATGTTTGTTTTGTCATGACGCGGCTCAAATTTTATATATTATTGTTACATGAAACATGAAATATAATATTTAAATGTTTGATTAAATGAATGAAAAACATTATTTTTTGTTTGTAGTTTTTACTTGAGTCACAAATCATTATGAAGTGAATGACATCACATCTGTTTGAGAGGCTTTCTCAGGACTTAATGTAATTTTTATAGCTATTTTATTTTATGATTCTCCTATTTAACTAAATAGGCAGATTTAACTAAATAGGGAGAGGACTGGGTTGTAATTCAAGGAAGGGGCACTTGTTTTATCCCCGGGAGAGGCTGCATTTCTCCATGACATTGAGTTTTATCATCAATTGTCTCTAACCACTGAATTTAGAAATCATGTGGAATAAGTAGTAGGACACATGCAAAGAAATTGGTAATTACAGGTTACTTATCCAGTAAAGCCATCTGAGGTTGACCTAATGCCAAGATATGACAAAAAAGTGTGAACACCAAAATAAAAACAAAGACAAATGAATGATAAGATATTGAAAAGCTGGTTCATGATAAGATATTGAAAAGCTAGTTCATGATAAGATATTGAAAAGCTGATTCATGATAAGATATTGAAAAGCTGGTTCATGATAAAGATATTGAAAAGCTGATTCATGATAAGATATTGAAAGCTGTTTCATGATAAAGATATGTTTCATAACACCATAGATAATAAGACTTGGCGCCAAATTTGGTAAAATCTGACTGATGAAATGGAAACATAGAATGCAATGTAAAATAAAAGAAAACATAACACTGGCACATGCCATTGCTGACATGTGACCTCAATATTACTGTCACCTGACCTAAATGGTGTTAGCATATGACCCTCAATGCCATCCGGTTAGCTCAATAGGTAGAGCGTTGGACTGTGAATCGGGCGACCCGGGTTCGATTCCCAGACAGTGCAGGTCACATTTGTTGCAATTGATCATGAATTCTTTCTATGGTCATTCGCACTGTACTTCTGCTCTGGTATGTACAGAAGTTTCAGTTTCTTGCCAAAGTGAAAGCAGCTAGTACTGGTAATCTGCTTGACAGCCTGCCCAGGAATGATGCGGTGGTTGAAATGTGCTCTGGTGAATTCAATGTGGCTTACTACCGTGATCTGGAGTGTCAAACTACCAACACACACACCCTCAATAGTATTGGCATAAGATCATTTCTGTACTGAAGGAGCAGCTAAAAAAACAATAGATGAAAATAAAAACATAGGCATTTTAAATAACAAATTTTATTAACTATAATTTTTAGCACAATTAATCAGACAGTAATGCCGTAAAACTTCTGAAAGACATGTTCCTAAGACTGGACAACATTACAACAAACATGTACACAAAGCAGATAAAAAGACCCTGCTCGGCTATCAAAATTTGTGATCATATAAATTTTCTTAACAGATTAAATATCATATTAAAACCATAATACTTATGTTTTTATAGCAAAAACAAGTATAGAAATATCAGAAAAAAAATGAAATAAATCATCAAAAATGAGATTAAACTGTTATGGTAAATTCAACAAATACAGCTTAAAATTGTTAAGAAAAAGTGTATCAAGCAAAGTTTTAAATCTTATCAAAAGATATGTTAAATAGTGTGATTATAAACCTCTATGATTAGTCAATTTTGTGTAATTCAATTTTTATCACTTTGTCACGTCAGTGCAGTAACGTGTTAAGTCCTTCTAAATTTGATCAGAAATAACCAGTTATTCCACTAAGGTGACAAATTACTGCAATCATCAAAAACACTTCTACACTGAAGGAAGCAAAGCCACCCTACCAGTATATACATGTATAAATATTGTTAGAATGCAAAGGATAGCATAAATCAACATTCAAGAGATTTTTTTCTTACCATTTCTGATCAAACAATAATTATAATAATTTAGAATAGTAGTCTAATAATTCATGGAATAACATATGACAGCTGTTCATATTGCACACATTATAAAATTACAATTTTCAGCACATCACACTAGTGGCACACTAATTGTCTAATTGTCATGACTTCAATCTGACACAACCATAGAAAGTTAAATGACATTTGCAGCTCCACACCAAAAATTTGCAGCTTTACACCAAAAGTACATTTAATTAAATTTGCAACATTTACTTTTGAAAAACTGGGTTCATATTTGATTCATTTCTTGATCACAAATAAGACTGCGAATGTAATGTTAAGTTCATGGGTGCAAGTTGAAAATTTTGAAAAACCTGAAAACTGTATTTCATAATCATTTTTCTACATAATGTAATAGTAAAACATGATGAAATTTGTCACAAACAACCTGAACTTCAGGCATATGCCTGAAAACTTGCACCCATGTAAGTTTAGTATTTCATAGCACTACAATTATCGCTATGACGATAATCTCTCTATGATCCAGTCACCTTCTCCTTTCACCATAAGAGTCTCGTTAAAAGTTTCACCGTCGGAAAGTTTACGAAACTGGATTCGGTCATGAAGCCTGTTTGTCTGCCCCTGCCAGAATTCAAACTGATATGGTCGCACCAAGAATCCTCCCCTGTCAAAAAAATTTATCACCATGATTACTACAGGATTATATTCACGTTTGAATTTAACTTTTTGGTTGACATTCCCTCTATTTTGAATAATAAAATATTAACTATAACTTTCATTTTATTTGAAACTTCAAATAAAACATTTTAAAAATTTGGTTGGTTTTCATGTCACACCAACACTGTAGAGGTCATATTGCCACTTTCTAGCTTTACAGGTAGAGGGAAGACCTTGGGTGCCCCTCTCATGCATTATTTCAGATATAAGTCATAGAACCACCACTCTTCTGTAAGCAAGATGGATAGCTTCCAAATATCAAAGAATTCAATATAATCAATAAGCCTGCGAGATAGAGGAACCACCGACCATTTTTGAGCTCCTCACATAAATTCATTCATTGTACCTAGCATGACATGCTCCAAACTAACTCACTTTGAGCTAAAATCTCCACTTCCTTGAAATTCAGAACACAGAGCTGAGATATGAGTTGAGATTTTTTAAATGTTTATACCCTTGGGGCCTGGACCGACATAGTAATGTTCGTTTATCATGAAATTTTTTTTTTCATTTTCTTGATGTTTTTTTATTGAACTGTTTTCAATGAGCATAAAAAAACTGGTCAAAGTACATGTATCTCTTCAGTATAATCTAGATATAATAGATGGTCCTTACCAGTAATCAGGTTTAGGCACAGTAACATCGTCTCCCCCATATTGTTCCTTCAGATCCTTCAATTTCCTATCTAATGTCTGAAATATCAGTAGCAAAATAGTTCACTAATTCACTACAGCAATCACATATCTCTTTAAATTATGTTGTTAATTTCATTTTCAAAATAAGTTTATTTGATTATTTGAATGAAAAAGTTGCTAGTTGTTTATTAACGAATGTTCCTGTATTCTTTACCTGAGTCAACTTCAATGTCAACTAAGACTGTTCTACTGCTTGTAGAATATTCCTTGAGGCCCCTAGTATGCTAGAGCACTTGCAAAATTGTTTTCTTATATTTAAGTAGTCATCATACTTTGGGATAGGGCCTATCCCAAAGTATGATGACTACTTAAATATAAGAAAACAATTAGGGGCTACGGGGAATGATTCAGGGGTTGTAGGGAGGGATTCAGGGGCTGTAGGGGAGGATTCAGGGGCTGTAGGGAAGATTCAGTGGCTGTAGGGAAGGATTCAGGGGCGGTAGGGAGGGATTCAGGGGCTGTAGGAAAGGATTCAGGGGCTGTAGGGAAGATTCAGTGGCTGTAGGGAAGGATTCAGGGGCGGTAGGGAAGGATTCAGGGGCTGTAGGGAAGATTCAGTGGCTGTAGGGAAGGATTTAGAGGCTGTAGGGAAGGATTCAGGGGTTGTGGGAAGGATTCAGGGGCTGTAAGGAAGGATTCAGGGGTTGTAGGGAGGGATTCAAACCCACAGTTACAATGGAGAAGGTGATTATTCATTTACAAACTCTATAACCATACAGTCATGGATGACAATGTTGCAAGGCTAGTAAGTAAAATCTATTTGTAGAATTATTTTCATTTCATCTTAAACATTGTGTACCCAATAACAAGAAAAGATAACTCATGCTTACTTGTCTGTCTGGAATTACTGTACTTTGATTACTAACTATTGCACCAATCTGGCTTTCTTTTGGTCTTGAGTTGAAATACTCCTTAGACTTATCTGTGGATATCTTCTCAACTTTTCCTTCAATTCTTACCTGTATAATTTTAGACCAAATGAGTATACAAGTTATCTGTATGCCTTAAAATGAGATACTTTAATATATCAATGAGATATAAGCCATATCACACAGTGAAATATAAAATTTTGGGTCCTGTTTGTATACAGTGTTAGATAGAATGCAAAACTTTAATGAAGTATTACAACACCACTAACAGTCCAACATAAATCTTATTCTTCAAAAAGTCCTGATAAAACATTACAGACATTTGAGAAAGGGTTAAATGCTGATGGGGGAGGGAATAGATAATCTGTTTGTATAAATCAGTAACAAAATAATATAACCTTTTTAAAGTATAAACAATTATTCAAATCTAAGTGTCAAAGTATAAGAAATGAAAGACTGAATGAGTACTTACAGATCTTTTCAGAGGTTCCCAGTAAAACATTAAAGAGCATTGTGGATTTTCTTCCTGCAAATACAATGTATTAAAACATCTATACATTTAAATTAAACTTTTCTACAATATAATTTTAAAATGTTTCCTTTAATTATATTTCAAACATTTTTAAAAGTATTTTTGTTGCATTTAAAATTAAACTAAAACTGAGGGGAAAAGGTTTTCAAAGTCAAGATCACTGTGACCAATACACATTGTCATCCCCAAATCATTAGGGGTCTTCTACTCAATGTGGTTGATTATCTTAAGAAGTCTGAAGGCTATATATCAAATGGTTCTCAAGTTATTGAGGGGAAATGATTTACACATTCAAGGGTTCTGGTAGGTATAACCTTGACCTTCCACAGAGTCCCATACTGAATAAGGGTGATCATCCTACCAAGTCTGATGGTTCTCTAAAACAAACAGGTCTATTTTCAGACCAACAAACATATCCCCTTATCTTCAAAGAAAGGGGGGGGGGGCATATTGATAGTTGAAAGGCCCACAACTATAACCTTTAAAAATCTTACCAGTTCTTTCCCCTTTTTACTCTCATAATTTGTGAAAAATGTGAATCCCTCTGGAGATATATTTTTACATAACACAATCCTTACTGAAGGTATTCCTGACCTGCAAAATCAAATAAAAAATATGTTAAGTCATTAACGCTTACAGAAATATCTTCAATAAGAATATAAAATATCCTTGATAAATATATTATTAATGTAACAAAGGTTAAATAATGATGATAAAAAATATATAGACAAATAGATTAGTTGCCAAAATATATAAGTTGCCTTAATATGTAAAATACAAAAAACGGTTTCCTTATTTATAAATTAATTTATAAATATATATAGCTTAAACTACTAATGACTCAAACTGTCCAATAGAAACTACACCTTGTTGCTGTAGCAAGAGCCATGGCATTTGGTTCCTCAACTTTTTTGTTTTTACGAATATCTTCAAACCATGCCTCAAATTGTTTTATTGGATCTCTACTTGCCAGATCTGACATATCAAACTTGAAATCAATCCCATGATAAGGGTGCCTCATATCTGTAAACAAGTAAGTGAAAGATATAATTTGAATTGTTTTATAGTTCTAAAATTGAATCTGTGGTATAAAAGGAGTAGTCTAAACTTTACCACCTTTTACGGCCAAAGCGTAAGAAAACGTATCGAATTTTTACATTTCTGAAAGCCAGTTCTTATATTAACAAGACACCATAGCCGCGTAGTTTTAAAACATATCAAAAATATACCTTTTCTAGATCCATAAGCGAAATCAGCGTAAAACTTGAATTTTGTTTCCTGCAACCCCGTAAAAACCTCGTTTTTGTACATTCTGGCTTTTTTAATGTGTTTATGAAAATCGGATGGCCGTCGAAAGGATATACAAGTTTTAGACCTGAAAAATATATAGGGGTCTAATCCAGGAGATTGCCATGGATAAATCTTTTTTAAGCCCCTCTTCTTTCTGCAAACTTTTGCCACAAATTCATGTTGGTATCGTCTTACATTTATTTACATGTATACTGTAGACTATATGTAGCTGTTGTATAAGTTTTTACAACATTATGCTACAGGTAACATTTTAAATTTTGTATGGTACATGTATTTCTCTGGTCCAGTGTTGATCCAGCTTGATTTTAAATTCATGAACACTTTTTGAGTCTACTACATTTTCATTTCTGCTGTAAAGTTTTTGCAATAAAAAAATTTCCCAATTTTGTATTTTTTTTAAAAATCAACTAACGTAAAAGGGTCAATGTATACATTTTAACAAAAAGGGTTCCGAAAAACTCAAAACTTTAACCTAAAAAAGGGGATTAGAATGTTTTTCCCATCGTCAGGGTTTCCCCCTTGCCAATTTAAAATAAATCGAAACCCCAAAAATTTTTTGGGCCATATGTTTTTTATCAAATTGTACAACAATCACCTTTTATTGACCCTTAAATCTTAAATATGTACATGCATAATATACATGATACAGATGACTGACATGTAGAATTATGCTAAATAACCATTCTTGAACATGTTTAATTATGGACTTATTTCTGCGTGTCATCCGTTTATATATTTGCAGAACATAACAATTAAACAAACTCTTTGAATAAACATACCTGACAGGTCTGCCATTTCGATATTTATGCTAAAAATTATGCTTGAAATTTATTAACAGTCACGTTTACTTGGGACGGATGTTGACGGAGGAAGTAGTAACAAACACCGTCTTACACCGTACCTTACCGTAGATTTTCGCGCCCCCCAAAAAAAGAGCTATGGTCGTTAATGTTTAACTATTAAGGCAGAGCTCTATATATCTAGGCGAATTTGATGCAAAACATACTACTAATAAAAGAATTTAGCGAAAAAAATTACTACCTGGTCACAGAGACACGGACAGTGATATCTACATACACTGTATCTGCTGTTCGTTCACACCCCTAGCACCGACCTGGGATGTCCCAGCACCGACTTAAAGCTACATATGCCTCCAGATGAGTCAAAATATTTCAATAAAATCAAACTTGAGAAACATGTACTAAGATGTAAGAAAAGGTAATAGGTTTCAAGATTGAAGTAATATTTTACATATTATGTGCGATTAATTACTGATTTTTCAGTATTTAGAAATCTACTACTGAATTTAGATACCGCGTTACTTACGCAGTAGATGCTGTTTATGCATATTTTGACCACGTTTTGGTAATTTACGTGGCTTATAAGTGCCATTGATAATGTGTAAATTGCTTCCTTTGGTTACTTCACAATATTACACATTCAAATACATTTTTAAAATTAAGGACTCCATTTCAATTTTGATGTCAAGAATAGCCCCAAATAATAATAATAATAATGATGATGATGGTGATGGATAAATAAATGGATCATAAGATTTCATTTTGTAAAAATATAACGGAAATATGTGAAAGAAAAAAACAACAACACTGCATTGCTTCCTATCCCCTACTCACTTCGCTTTCTCCCCGTACAGCCCACTTTTAAGGCAGTTTTTAAGATAAAACACATTCTGAAAGATTCGGAATCAATGACTATGATACTTTTTTCTTCCCGTCGGAGATTGCTTGTCGTAGAGGAGACACAGAGTAGAGCAACAGCAAAACAAGACTCTGGTCCTATAAATATGACGTTGATTTGGGATACTTATATATACTCTTTATTTCCGCTTTTCAGCGATTACAACATATACAACATGAAATATATATACAAACATATGATACATGATTATGACAAATGTACATTTATATATCATTAAAGAGACATAATAATTAAGTTCAAGTTAAATGGTTTCATATACATGTATAAGCTTCTATATGATTATATTTCTATATGATTATATTATCATTATATCAAAGGATATCTTTGAGCAATAAGTATTTAAGCGTAACAATAAAAAACACACATTTATATAATTGTTTTATACATATTTTCATATTTAAAATTTCATTTGAGTTATCTTACTGATAATGCAATGTAATTATATATGGTTTAAAAATGCCTCGGTATTCAACCTAGTATCACACATCTTACCGAAACGAAATATAAGCTATGTAAATTAGGTAATACCGCTTAAATATTTTCTGTCATTTGAAGTACTTGTATTTATTTAAATAAAACGTTTAGTTATTAAAAACTAAACAATCGTATATAAACTTACAAGCACTTTGTATGAAGTCTTTTGGAGAAATTCAAACAATGTCATATATATCCAAGGCACGAGGATTTAAAATAGTTCTTAGAAACGTCTCGTGGTTACATCCTTTCAGGAAGTTACTAAGTTCACAACTATATTGTTTTTCAACACTATTAAGGAAAGTTGTTCGAGTCTTTTTAAGTGAAATACATTTTGATATTACATGGAGATTTATGTCACTTGTTTGAGAACCACATTTCTTGCATATTTTCACATCACTTTGCTTTGCCTCAACAAGAACTTTAGCAGTACATAATGCATGTTACTTACGCAGTAGATGCTGTTTATGCATATTTTGACCACGTTTTGGTAATTTACGTGGCTTATAAGTGCCATTGATAATGTGTAAATTGCTTCCTTTTGGTTACTTCACAATATTACACATTCAAATACATTTTTAAAATTAAGGACTCCATTTCAATTTTGATGTCAAGAATAGCCCCAAATAATAATAATAATAATGATGATGATGGTGATGGATAAATAAATGGATCATAAGATTTCATTTTGTAAAAATATAACGGAAATATGTGAAAGAAAAAAACAACAACACTGCATTGCTTCCTATCCCCTACTCACTTCGCTTTCTCCCCGTACAGCCCACTTTTAAGGCAGTTTTTAAGATAAAACACATTCTGAAAGATTCGGAATCAATGACTATGATACTTTTTTCTTCCCGTCGGAGATTGCTTGTCGTAGAGGAGACACAGAGTAGAGCAACAGCAAAACAAGACTCTGGTCCTATAAATATGACGTTGATTTGGGATGCTTATAAGTTATTAGTCATAAACAATAGTCTATATATATATATATATATATATATATATATATATATATATATATATATATATATATATATATATATATATATATATATAATATATATATATATATATATATATATATATATATATATATATATGGACTACAGAAGACCCTAAACACCAAGAGAGGAGGAAGAGGGGATCTTTAACTGCAATCGCAGTTAGGAAAGAATAGAAAATAAAACACTTGCAGACAGAACTATTTATACATTTTTGCTTTTAAACCACAACTTCTTCATTTGGTGGGAAACTGATCTTTCTATTTATGGCCCATGCATGGTTCCATCTCTACAGAGCGGTCCTCTGTAGAACAATAACTTTCTAGACAACAACAATAACAGTTGACAATAAATTTACCCTTTCCAGAGCAACACCTCTCGTGCAACCACAATCCAAATGATCGTCTACCTAGTATAGGTTTGTGTTTAAGTATGGGTAAGAGTTCGTATTAAGACGACCGTCGAACTCTTACCCATATAACTGCAAATGTAATTCAAAGGCAAACTACAACGCTATTACAAACATGAAAATTTAAAGAAATGAATCCACTTGTCGTGTTTTTCAAGGACTTGATAATATAGGAAAATATTTGAACTGTCAATAATATTAACCTTCCAATTTACATTAACATATATTGTTTTATGATACACTGATGCCAGTTGCGAGGTTAATAGTCTCCCCTTTATTACATCAATTTAACAACTTATAATCTGCGCCGATTAAGTTAATTTCATCCTTTATTTGTCATAAAGCGATGAACATTATTACCTCGAGAAAATAATGTCATATGCTAGCAAATGAATATTCACTTACAGAAGTTACTTGCTGTAATATGCAATTGGCTTATGTCTTAAAAAGGGAGTGCGCTGCTAAACTTAAGACACATATAGTATTGTATGCATGTAACTGACAGAAACAACAGATCAAGCACACATGTATGAATATAGAAAAATGAAGTTTTTCATGTTCATTTCTCTATTTATAGTGCAATTTTGTCGTACTAAATCATCACTTTTTGTATTGTAACTGCATGTTACTAAAAAGCTTTTTTCGATGCACATACCGCATTAATAACTTTTCTATCTTGAGAAAATATTAGAAATGATAGTTTAACGTCTCAATTCTGACTAAAAGGACGCAAAGAAAAGAGGAATTGATAAAAGATTGAACTTAATTTTCTGTCAGAATGTTAGCCACTTTCATGGTATTTCTGCCATCGACGGCAGCATTTATAATATGTATCTGCCTACAACGGCAGCATTTTTTCTTCGACCTGACAAGATTGAGCGTCTGTAAAACTTTCAAGAAAAGACTCATGGGGTAGATATTTGGCTTGCGTGACCCTAATGGATAAACGTCTATAATGATAACAGGAAATCTTGTCATTTACTTAAAACTTGAGATATTTTGAACAGAAAACAGACAATTTCACGGATTTTTCGGAGGCTGTCACTTTTAACCTGCTCAAAATAGTCTTAAAACAGGAAAAAACGAGTCCAAAATTACATTACAGTATCTCCATTCAATGGAAAATAGTTTTATAGCAATGATATGGGCCGTATTTGTTTAATATAATTAAACCAACCAAATTTATAACCTACCTGTACCGATCGGTAATTTTCAGATATCTGCCATCACTGCAGTGATCTGCCATCACTGCCGCCGGTAATACGGTGTGAGAATGGGTTCAGAAAGGGTAGAAGTACAATTGATCATATATCTTCATTAACTAATATTATTGATACTAGAAAAAAGGCCAAAAAATCTACTTTTTGTGCATTTATTGATTTCAAAAAAGCCTATGATTTTATAAATAGAACTATTTTATGGGACAAATTGATGAATTCGGAAATTGGTGTTAATGGCAAAATGATGAATGCTATGAAATCTCTATATAGTCAAGTTACATCTAGTGTTAGGGTTAACGGTTTTTATACAGATTGGTTTGATGTTAAATGTGGCTTAAGACAGGGCTGCTCCTTATCACCTTTGTTATTTAATTTATTCGTAAATGATCTGGCAGTATCTATAAAAGCAGCCGGAAAGGGTATTTGTATTGATAATGAAAAACTATGCATCCTTTTATATGCAGACGATATTGTACTTATAGCTGAAAACGCAGAAGATTTACAGTTTATGTTAGATATGTTAAATAATTGGTGTAACAAAAATACTATGATTGTGAATCCTATGAAGAGTAATATCATGCATTTTAGACCTGTTTCTGTTCCCAGACCTTCATACAGTTTCACATGTGAGGACCACAGTCTGAAAGTTGTTGCCAACTACACTTACCTAGGTCTGTTACTGACCGAGATGCGTGATTTTAATATCATGGTGAAATCTGTTGCTCAGAGTGCTGGTAGAGCCCTTGGTCTCCTAATAGCTAAGTCCAAGTCCTATGGTGGCATGCCATATAAGGCATTCACAAAACTTTACGATAGTACAGTATGGCCTGTTATTGCATATGGGGCATCTATTTGGGGAACAAGATCCTATTCTTGCATAAATGCAGTGCAGAGTCGAGCAATAAGATTCTTTATGGGGTTGGGTAAATATACCCCTATCAATGCCATTTATGGTGAGTTAGGTTGGCAACCCCCTCATGTGAAACAGTGGAGATCTGTGTCTCAACATTGGCATAGAGTGAAGTCAATGGATAGTGAGAGAATTAATTTCAAGATTTTTAGATTTTGTGACAGTAAGAGTAATAATAGTTGCAAAAATTGGCAATTTCTGTATAAGAAACATCTATTGTCAAACAATTTATTGAATTTGTCAAACGATTGTATTAACATGTCTTCCAAATATTTTTGTGATAAGATAAGTAAGTGCACCATGGATACTTTCATTCATGATTGGAGAACCAGTATTCAAAATGTCACGGGTCCCTCTGGTAGAGGTAGAAATAAACTTAGGACTTATACGCAGTTTAAATCTGTTTATGAAACTGAAAAGTATGTTGAATGTTCAACTTTGTCTAGTAAATACAAGTCTGCGTTAGCTAAGTTTAGATGTGGAGTTGCCCCCCTCCGTTTAGAAACGGGGAGATATGAAAATATCCCAGAAGAACAGCGTCTATGTCCGATTTGTGAACTTGCAGTGGAAAATGAAGTTCATGTTTTATTTCATTGCCCATTGTATCAGAGTCTCAGAAATGATATTGTTAATAAAGCTATTGAGATTGATGCCTCATTTAACAATTTATGTGATCAGGATAAATTAAACTTTGTACTCTCAAATGAACATATGTTAAAAGTAAGTTCCAAAACGTGCTTTTTGATTTTAAAAGCCAGAAACAATCATTTATATAAATAGTTTAACAGACTACATTTCAGGATTAGTCATATATCCTTTTTATTTATTATAAGTATTAGTAGCGTAAATAGTGTAAAGCAAAGTTATATTATCTCATTCTATGTAGGAGATGGGGTATACATACAGATACTGACAGTTTAAGTATGTTTGTTTCACTGACAATTCTATTTTTATTTTTATGCCCCCCGCCATGTAATGGCCGGGGCATATAGTGTTACCCTGTTCCGTCATTCCGTCCTTCCGTCATTCCATCCTTCCGTCCTTCCGTCATTCTGTCATTCCGTCATCATCAGTTTCCGTTCATTATCTTAAGAACGGTTGGGCACATTCAACTCAAATTTGACATATGGATATGTCATGAGAAAATACAGGTCAAGTTCGAATTTGGTCATGGTTCGATGATTTTTGGCAGAGTTATGCCCCTTTTACTTTGAAAATAATATGAAATTTCAGTTTCCGTTCATTATCTCAAGAACGGTTGGACACATTCAACTCAAACTTGACATATGGATATGTTATGAGAAAATACAGGTCAAGTTCGAATTTGGTCATGGTTCGATGATTTTTGGCAGAGTTATGCCCCTTTTACTTTGAAAATAATATGAAATTTCAGTTTCCGTTCATTATCTCAAGAACGGTTGGACACATTCAACTCAAACTTGACATATGGATATGTTATGAGAAAATACAGGTCAAGTTCGAATTTGGTTATGGTTCGATGATTTTTGGCAGAGTTATGCCCCTTTTACTTTGAAAATAATATGAAATTTTCAGTTTCCGTTCATTATCTCCCCAACGGTACAACACCATCAACTCAAACTTGACATATTGATGCGTCAAAGGAATGCGCAGGTCAAGTTCAAATTTGGTCGTGGTTCGATGATTTTTGGCAGAGTTATGCCCCTTTTACTTTGAAAATAATATGAAATTTTCAGTTTCCGTTCATTATCTCCCTCAAGGTACAACACATTCAACTCAAACGTGACATATGGATGCGTCAATGGAATGCGCAGGTCAAGTTCAAATTTGGTCATGGTTCAATGATTTTTGGCAGAGTTATGCCCCTTTCACTTTGAAAGTAATATGAAATTTTCAGTTTCCGTTTATTATCTACCCAATGGTACAACACATTCAACTCAAATTTGACATATGGATATGTTTTTGGAATGCCCAGGTCAAGTTCAAATTTGGTCATGGTTCAATGATTTTTGGCAGAGTAATGCCCCTTTCACTTTGAAAATAATATGAAATTTACAGTTTCTGTTCATTATCTACCTAACAGTGTTACATATTCAATTTTAATTTGACATATGGATATGTCAAAGGAATGGGCAGGTCAAGTTGGAATTTGGTCATGGTTTGATGGTTTTTTGGCAGAGTTATGTCCCTTTCACTTTGAAAATAATATAGATACATCTTAGGAATAAGCAGTTTAAGTTTGAATTTGGTCATGGTTCAATGATTTTAGACAAACTTATCTTTCCTGAATGTTGGAAAAATTTTGAACTTTCAGTTTCAGCACTCATTCTTTTAGCCATTATTTTGGCTACAAATATGCAATATGCTTTTTCTAAAGGTTAAGACTGAATAATTTCAGTGCCTTGAACGTTGTATGGAAATGGTTTGTGTTAACATTGAAAAGTTTTAAGGGTTTTGAACTTAAAATGAAAAAAAAAAAAAATTAATGCACCATCTGAAATTTTGGCTGCATGCGGGGGCACCTGTGGCATGATGACACATTTCTAGTTTTAAATAAGTGTTAGTCTTTAGAACATTTCTTAATTCATAAACAAGAATGTGATGTTATGCCTGTATCTCACCTCGTGCCTGGAGTGAACAGTTGATATAATTTTAAACACATAGAAATTTTAATATAGAATATGATACATTTGTATATTTTAATTTCATAAATAAGTTTTATCGCTATGTTTTGATAATCACTACTGAACAGTTCATCCATTGTCTAAACATGAGTGTTAAACCTTTTTTTATATTGCGTGATAGTGCTTTTATTACAAAATTTAGTATTTTACAGTATAATTTCTTATGGAAGTTTTTAAGACAAGGTCAGTAGAGGTTATCAAACTTTTAGAATGTAAAAAGTCTATTATAATTTTGTAATTAAATGTCTCAAATAACTTTTTAATGACAATGTGCAATTATGTCATCCTATTGCAATTGATTTATATGATGTAAATGTTGAGAATGTGAATATACATAAATAAGGGGGGTAAATCTACAGTACATATTATACATTTCTATAATATGGACTGTGGAATTATCCCTTTTAGTATAAGCTATAACAAGTCTCTTGTAATTCTTTCGAGAATGGCTATATACAATTTTAATGTTTTAAATGTTTTATATGTATATATGTGTATAGATGAGACTATAATAAAGAATAAATAATATCACATTTAGATAAGCTAAATAAATGGCCCTATCAACAAATAATCAGGCACATTTTTTTTACTGAAATGTCACAGAATTTATACCTATAGAATATCTGGAAAAAAAAACAGCGAGGAAAATGATGCAATTAGGTAAAAACAATGGAGTTAATGAAATGTGTACATCCTTTATAAATAAATGGAAAATGTGAGAAGATACATTAGATTAATAATTTATACAAATTCGTTATTAGCTTTAAGTTATTCACTAACATTTAAATTCCCTATTGATTTGCTCATTTGAAAAACAGTTTTTCTGTGTGTCAATCTAGGTTTACAGGCGGACGGGGTCCATTTACAATGAGTTTTCCAGCCAAAAAATTTAATCATTGTATTCTTAATTAATATCAAGGATTGTCAATGCAGTTCATTCCTATCAAATGAAAGAAAATTATGTTTTGGTTACTTTTTCTAGAAAAAAAAAGAAGTTTAAAACAGTCAGCAATTTATAACAGACATTTTTCTTAGAGTTAAAAGGATATAAAAAAGTTACTATGTAATCATTTGTCTCTGCATGCCCCACATGTATTATCTATGTAATAAATCAATTAATTGACTTCCTCACATTTAGAGACACCTGACCTCGCTTAATTGTTTTTTACGTTGGCATTGTTTTGCTAACCTAGATATTTTACAATTCAGAGTGCAAATCACACCTCTAACTCCTCCCTAATATAATGCATTATTGAATTTTGTTAGACTGGTTAGACGACAGATTAAGTAAATTTTATTTAGTTAAAAGTTAGACTTAGCAGAAATTTGAAAAATACTACAATGTGATTGGACAAAAAAATAATGTTGATCATTAAATGGAATTTCTCCGCCATATCCGCAGAGGGTTAAAAAAGCTGTTCACCAATAACTCACACGTGCCCTTTCCGCGTAAAATTACGAGTATATAATTATCTATATTTCGACTAGTTATTCATTTTTTTTCTTTGAATTTCCGTAATCCAATACCACACGGCTGTAACAAACTGCGCTAGAAGGGAGATAATTAGTAATAACTCGGAAAAGAAACCTATAAGAAGTTATCTTTCTTTGGGTTTTTTCTTTTACTTTCAATTATTCTAGATTTTTTGTGTGTTTTAAGATAGCAAATGTCTGTATTTTTTTTTATTTATTTTTTCGTTAAATGTTGAAAATGTCTGTATTTATAGGAAATTCTTAGATTGCAATATATGGAGTAATAGGCAATGACATTAAAAATAATAGCGTCTAATGCTTCTGTAGGCAGTTGTTTAAGACATCTAGAAGGTTGTCTACATCTCTATTAATTATGTATTCGTTGATTTATTTATTTTATTTTTGTATGTTATATTTGTTTTATATAAAGATCTACTTTAATCAGATAATATTAATCACATAAGTCTAGACATAATCATATATAATGAAGTTCTCATTATGTTACAGAAACCGTTGATAAGTATTCCTGCATGCGATACTGTTGTTTTGGGGTATAAAGCACAGGCACGAGTATCGGACCTGGGAAGAAAAAATATGACCAGATTGATAAAAAACCTGTGTTCATCTTAAAATTGTCAAAAAAACCCAAAAAAAATGTAAATAATGACCCCCTTTAAAAATATACTATAAGTTAACTTTTAGTCTATATTTTTTAAAAAAAGGGGGAGTCTTATTTACATATTATTTTTTGAGTAAAATATATAAAAGTTTCATCATTTTTATCTGCGTTTCCCGAGTATGTGGCATTATTATAAAACCTGTTATTAGCATTAAGTATTTTTAAAATCGCTGAAAGTTTAAAAATGTATATGATTGTTATAACTTATCATTTGATATTGTATAACAAAGCTCCTGTGGTTTTGTAGCATATTGCCAACTTGTTTACGTTTTCAATATTAAAGATATTTATCAGTTATTATTTGTTTAGCCGACACAGGGCCCCGCCAAAATATCTTCAAAGATCAATAAACGCCTAGTATTTGTGGACACCACTCGCGCCTAGAGGTACGCAAAACGCTCACGTGACAATACATTTACTCCATTATCAAGTTAGATTTACCGATAAGCGGAGGTTGTCTTTTCAGGTCACTCTGGCAAATAATTTCTCGGAAAAATGGATCCGTTATTTTTGGGCTAATTTTAGGACTTATTTCCTGTCTTATTGCAGGTAAGTTTTTATATTAAAAAGTTATTTAGAGATGTTACAACGTACTTTCATAACTTTTAAAACTTTGGCGACACCTGTAATCAACAGGTAAGTTACCGGTAAAAAGGGGAGGCCATTTTTGAAACTTTTACAAGGCGTCTGCCTGGATTATTGGCGCGATTTGAAAATATATTGATATATTTGTTAGATAATTAAGACCTTGCATGTAGTTGGCATTATAAAAATAAAATACAGTAATTGTTTTATGTATTTAATTTATAATGAATTATCGCTGACAAAGAATATCCTGTACACCTGTATTTCTGCATAACTTTTAAATCTTAAGGTGTATCGAATTTTGCGGCTATAAAAAGATTAAAATGTACAGGAAAACCACGTGTGCACAGAGATATTGACTAAGTTATGTAAAATTTTAGAAAATTTGATATGCCATTAAAATATTTAGCTAGATAATTGCCTTATTTGGAAATTCCATAAAGTTTTGTTAAAAATTTATTTATGAATTTTTATTGATTAAAAAGTTTATGAAATGAGAAATTGTATGGATTGCAGGAAATTGAAAGTCAGATTTGTGTTATTTTCTAATGGACCGAGTTTAAAACTTGATAATATTGTTTTTTCAGAGCTGATTTATATGTTTATTGATTTAAAAAAAAATGTAACTGACATTGCAATATTTGTTGTCATTATATAGATCACATGTAGAGCAAATTGATTTTTGCTTTAGAAAAAGCGGAAAGAAAGCTTCACACTCAATATTAAAGGTATTCGACATTTCAGGCCTCCAGGCACTACAGTACTATCTGTTTGATTTTCCCATTGTTCATTATTACTTTATACATAGAGAAAGTGTTTTATCTATCTATAATCACCCCCTATCATGCATTTAAGTAAACTGTCAAAAGTTAGTGGCCATGCACATCTCTTTCTCCTATATACCAATTGAATACCAATACCCTGGGGATAGTTTGTGTGAAATCTAATGAATCTCAAGTTGTATTTTTATTATTTAATTTAGCATCCAGAGGGTAGACATACATAATCGTATACCCTCCATGATTTTGTACTTTTATCAACATTGATTTTAAGAATAGCTGTATTTTATAGTTGTGCTAAAATAAGATTGTCTTTGGTGTGTAATTAAATTAAGATTTTCATTCATTAAATATCCATTTGGAGCACGTTTTTGTAGTTTTTTTGTTTTTATTATATATAACTTCATATATTTTTATTGGCAAAGTTAGTCATTATTTAAATAAAGATAATCTGGATCTTAAAAATCAGATTTTTTTCTTTGCATTAAGATCCGGAATCACTGCAAGCTTTATGTTCATGTTTTGAATTAAATTACAGATATTCAGTTATAATAGTTAACATTTCAACTTGAAGGCTTATATTGACATGTTAAATCGTAATAAGGCACGTTTTTAGAATTTTATAATTCTTCTAGGTGCATCAACAAAATCTAGCAAAAAAGTGTTGATTTCAGAAATTTATATTTTGATTAAATAAAAGAGAAAAATAAACACGGGAAAACCTTGTGGAAATTCATTGTTGAAATTCCTAATTTGAATTACTTTTTACTGAATACTAAAACTTTTTAAACAGCTCAAGCTTTCAAGTAAATTGTACATTTAACAATGATCAATTACTTGAAATCATATAATTTAAGTATGCCAATTAGTAGATTACTAACTTTCTTTTCTTTTACTTGGCCTTTGACTCATTAAAAAGATTTTCTCATGAAGATTTTGTTTCTATACAAGGCCATATTTTAAATGGTTCCCTATTATTACTCAAGACCGACAGAAGTCACAGATAAGAACATTCCACAAAGCACATCAACAAAGGTTAATTAACTTTCATCTGTTTATTCTAAATCATAGGTAAACATTGATTAGTAACTAAACATCTGCTCAATTTCTGTGATAAAGGTGGGCCCTTTGTCCAATTTGACAGAAACAATTTTTTTTTACCAAGGGCATTTTGATACAGAATTCTGCTTTATATCCATGGTTTATGATACAAAAAACAAAAAAGAAATGAGAATGAGAGTTATCTGGGTTGATAAAACACTTAAAACAATAGGAGAAAAAATGCAATAAAAAACAAAGAATTGTTATATATACCTATGGCTTATCAGAGATTTGCTGACAGGTCCGGTAATTATGTAAATAATGATAACCGTGCTAGACAATATCTCTGTGACCTTATCCACTAGCATTTCTTTCTCTTGGAATAAAATGTCTAGGTATGATTCATATAAGTCATCTGTTTGAAGACTTTGACATTAGAAAATTGCATTACAGACAAACCCTTTTCCTATAATTTAACCAGAGAATTAATATAGCTTCATTTAAGCTTACCTGAAGGTATTTTTTTTAAGGCTAGGCACACCTCTCTATGATTAAAACCCAATTAGGCAGAATTAAATTGTATCATTTACCACAGCATTTTAATACTATTTTCTTTAATGTAGTCCTTTGATAGATTTTGATGAATAGTTTCAATTTGAAGTTTCTTATTAAATTCATGTTTACTAGATCGATGAGGAAAGGCTTTACAAACCATAAATAATTTTAGCTGTCAGATGTGGTGTCATATAAGACTGGGCACTCAAGTAAAATGTTTTTGGTATGTTAATGCATTATCTACCTACCTGGCCGAAGTTTCAGTGAACTTTTATCCACCTATTTTAAATGATAAAGAGCTAGGGTATAAATGGTAAAAAGGTGAAGGTATTTCACCCAATAACATAGCAAACATTGGGTCTAAGTCAGTATTGTAGATAGCAAACTGGAGGTTATTCATAATCTGGTAAAGAAAACATCACAGGTTCCTTAGTCACCCAAGGAAAAAAAATAGCAATGAAAAATATAATGAATAATAAGTGATAAAAAAGATACATAGATAGCTTATAATTTACAGCTTTTCCAGTTCACCTTTGCATTGTGCAATGCATTATAGGCAATTAGTTCAGGCTGTTCATGAAACTAAGCAATTCAAGTATTTTATGTTAAAACAATACATAACCACACAATATGGTTTCCAGTGTCTATTCTAGGATTTGAAAAACGGGGAATTTTTATCGAAATGTGAGGAAATTTTTTTAAATTTTTTTCCCTTTTTTCTCTATGAAAATTTCCCCCTTTCCTTCCCCGAAAAAAGGGGGGTTCTCAAAAAAAGGGGTGAAACCCCCCCCTCGCCCCCCCCCTTTTATTGACATGGGTTTTTGTCACTGAAACCCCAAAAAAGTTCATTTTACTGGGAGGTTTGTGTTTCTTTAGCAAATTTTTATCTAAAAAACATTTTCCCGTTTTGCTCTTCCCATAAGGATTTGTTGAATAAACATGTTCTAACCCGAGCTTTAATATTAAAACTTTCCTCAAAAAGAAAGCTTTACAGTTTATAAAAGTCAAAACCCTCTTTTTAAGGTTCATAATCTTGGGGGAAAAGGGCCCCTGCTACAGCAAAGCAGAGAGATCCTTTTATTTTACAAAAAAATTTAAGGGTCAAAAACAGGAAAAGGGGGATTGCAGTTTTTCAATTAAAGTTTTTCTTGGCTTTTTTTGTGTAAAACTGGCTTGTTTTCTCCCCGTTTAGGAGGGGTTTGCTCAATTAAAGTAGAAGGGTATCTGTGACTTTTATCAAAATATTTTCGTACTTTTAATTTTTCTTTTGTATCCAAATATTAAAATACTGTCCAATTTCTTAGATTATGGGGTTTCTCTAATTTTTTGTGTTTTGTACAAACTTTTTTAAAAAGGTTTTTTTCTTTTGCCCAAATTTTTTTTTTTAAATATATTTTTCTATAAAATGTTTAAACTTAATTGTATGCCTTTCCCGTTTAAAACAAGGGTTTTGATGAAATGGTTGCAATAAATTTTTGTCCCTTGGGATTTTGTGAAAGAAAGGGGGGGACATTTTGTAATTTTATTTTTGGGGCTGCCCAAAAATGGATATAAATTTTAAAAGCGGTTTTTTTTTTTTTGTCTTTAGGCGGTTTTCTGATTTTGGGAAAAGGGTCCAAAAAAGAAAAATTTTTATCAAAAGCCCTTTTTTTACAACAGTTTTAAAAGATTTTTTAATTATGTATGGGCAGCAATCTGTTAATTAATTGAAAAACCCGATTATATTTATTCCCGGGGATGTCCTCCCCGCCCTTAAAAATTTAGGTTTATTTTCGAAATGTATTATTTTTAAAAACCCACGTTTTGGTACCCTTTTTAATTTGTTTATTCTAAGAAAAGAACTTTTTCTTATTTTTTGGAAAAAAGAATTTTTAATTTTTTAGAAAGGCTTTTACTGTGATGAAGGGTGAGGAGGAATTGTGTCTTAAAAAAGGTTAATCCAAAAACGAATTAATGTCGATGATAAACGTAGTAGCCTTTAGTAAGAAATATCTCTTGTTTTACAAAATCATTACAATACTTTTTCCAGTGATTTGAAATTTTATTGAAATGAAATTATTCTGTGTAAAGGGCATTGATTTTGTCAAATTGTAATTGCATTATTAAAAGGCTTTTTATAATGGTTAAATTGAAAATTCCCTGTTATAAGAGATTTAGTGAGTAAAACCAAAACTTGTTTGGGAAAGATAAGAAAAATGATCTTTTAATAGTTTGATATTGTGTTAAAAATTTCTACTGGTGGAGCATTGTTCTCTTCTCCTGTTGTTAGGATGAGGGTTGGGATGTTCAATGTTAGTTCTGCAATCTCAATTATATCTTCACCTGATTGTGTAATAACAGCACTTGTTATGGTTTGATTTTTGGTTTGAGCTTCAGACCAGAGTGCTAAGAGGTTGGAGTGATTGCCAATAGCATTGCTTGATCTTGAAACTGTTTATAAATAAAATCAAATGATGTTTTTTTTCTCTAAAGGATCACTAAAACTAATGGTTAATTGAAATGATAGCTATGTTTGCAGTGAAAGCCATGTTTGCAATGAGACATGTGTCTGTGTTTGTTTTAAGATTTAGAATTGTCAAATCGCTCAAATTCAAAACCAATTTTCAAACTGCCGGACTAGTTTTTTCAGGTTGTAATTGTTTTTGTGATCATTGAGCTTTATAATTTTTGTTGAATTTTTTTGGTTGAGGGTTTAATAGTGCCCTCTTTATTGGAAACCTAGTCTTGTTTACAAAAAATTTCCCCAAAAAAGGTTGGGGGAAAATTCTTATTTGTTAAAGTTTTAAATAACAAAGATGGTTTAAGGGTTTAAAATTTTTTTCAATTTCTAATTTTTTTTCAGTTTAGGCCTACTTTAAAAAAATGTTCTTTTAAAAATATTTAAAATTTATTTAGAGTTTTATTGTTCAATTTTCAAAAAAGCTTTGCCTTGGGCCCAAAAGGCAAGTTGCCCTTTCTTTTAAAACAAAACTTTCTTAAAAGCAAATTTATTTTTATTTACTTTCAAAGGAGGTCCTATTTTTTGCTTTCTTTCCCTTTTTGAAACGTTATCCCGGGATGTTTTTTGGGATCCCAGTTTTGTTTTTCTTTTTTGTTCTGTTTTCCCAAATCTGGCCAAAAATCATGGGCCTTTAAAATTTAGGTTTAAGGGCCCGTAGGGGGGGCAAAATTTATAAAATTGAAAAAATATTTTTAAAGGGGGTGGGTTTTATGAAAAATTTTTGGTCTCAAACCGGGGGAAACGTGGGCCCTTTTAAAGAAAATTTTTAGTGGGTTTAAAACCAGGGGTTGGGTATACAACCATGTTTTCCCCAAATTTGGCCAAATTAGGGAAATTCCAAAGGGAAATGGAACCCAAAAAATTTGTTAACATTGGGGGTTCCCCATGTTGCAAACTTTGCTACTTGTAAAAGGGTTGGGAAAAAAAAGCATGGCCTTCTTAAATGGCAAATATTTTTAAAATTCATTTAAAATTATTCTTATATTCTTACCCATTTTTAAATAAAAAAGTATTTCTTGAAAATAAATATATTTTTATAATTATTATTGCTCAGATTTGTAATTTAAATAAATTAAAGACTAAAAATCAAGTTTTTAAACTACAAAAAAGTTTTAATTTCGTTTTTGCGAAACTTTTTTAAATTTTCCAAAAAATTTTTGGTTTAATTAAATTTTTGGTTTTTAAATTTTGTTAAAAATTTTGTTTTTTAAAAATTTTTAAAGTATGTTTAGGGATTTAATTTCCCTTAGGGAATTAAAGTTTTCCCCTTTTTTTTGATAGGAAATTCAAAAATGATATAAAAAAAATTTTTTGTTCTTTTTAAAAAAATTTTTTCCCCTGAAAATTTTTTGATTTCTATGGTTTATAAAACCCTTTCAAACATTTTTAGCAGCAAAAACCAAAATTGGGAGTTTTTTAAATTAAACCCCAAAAAACCCCCCGTAAAGAGTTTTTATTTTTTACAAATTTTTACAAATTGGGGACTAAAAAGAATTTAAAAAAGATATTAAAATTTGGGGAGCCAACCCTTTCAAAACAGTGTAAGGCCCTTTCCTTTTTTTTTTGGTTAAAAATAATGTAATGATTGGTTTAAAAACTGGTGCTTTTGGGATTGCAAAAATAGAAAAAAAATTTTTTTGGGTTTTGGCCCTTTTTTATTGATTTTTTTTGTAGGTGGGAAAGTGAAACCCCGGGGTGGTTAAAATTTTCCTCTGTCACCCAAAAATTAGCTTTAAATTTTTGGGTCTCAAAAAACTGTTTTTAGAATTTAAAATTTCTTTGTTTTGAATTTTGGGTTTCAAAATTAAAAATTTTTTTCATAAACAAACGATAATTTTTAAAAATTTTTTTAAAAAGAATTAATGGGTTATTGTAGTTTTTTTGGCCCAAAAAAAAATAAGTTTTCATTTGCTTGGGGTGTTTTCTGATTACCAGGGTTCCCAAAAATTTTTTCTGAAAATTTTAAAAATTACGAGGGGGTTATCCCCCTTTGGGGACTTTAAAAAAAACCCCTCTGATTGGGGTAAAATGTTAGGTTTAAAAACTTTTGGGGTTTGTGAAAAAGCTTTACAATGAAAGGTTTTTTCTTCCCTTTTAATTTACAATTTTTCAACATTAAAAACCCGATGTTCTAAAATTCCCCTTGAAAGTTTAAAAGGCCCGTAAAAAAAACCCATAAAAGAAATTTGGAAAAATTTTTCCAAAAAAAGGGGGTCACATTTGGCCCTTTTCAATTTTTAAAAATTTGATTTTAAAAACCCAAAAATTTAAATAGAGGAAATTTTTCTTTTTGACCCTTTAAACAAAAAAAGAACACATTGTTTTTTATGACAAAAAAAATTTCCTTTATAAAATTTTGGGCCCATCAGTAATTGATAAATTTTCATTTTTCTTTGTTCTTTTCCAAAAGGTCATAAAAAATTTATTGATTAATTTTAAAAATGAATAAAAAAACAAAGTCTTCCTTAATTTTTTTCTTGATTGGGGCTTCGGGGGGTTTTAAAAGTTAAAATTTTTCTAATTTTTGGAGAAAAGTGTATTTTGATATCCCTTTAAAAAAAATCGTTCTTATTATTTTTATTTTTTTATTTTCCCCCAAGCTTAAAAGTGAAGTTTTAAAGATTAGCTTTTTCCCTTTTTAACAATGAATATTTGAGATTTCACAAATTTTGTCAATCAGTGAAACAAAGGGGATGACTTTCTTTTTTGGTCATTTAAAATTTGAAATTTTTTTTTCATTTTTTCTCTAGCCCGAGGTTTTAATTTTTATGTGTTGAAAAGGGGTTTTTATAAAAAACCTTATTATTTATTCCCGAAAAAATATTGCAGTTGTTTTTAGCTTTTTTATTTTACATCAGATGGTCATTGATAAATGTTTGACCATAGAATTACAATCATGTAGAATATTTAAGTACTTAGTACAGGTATTTAAGTGAATTATATGATCTATGGGAACCTTGAGGGGGTTATTAACATTGTAGTGGTTAGAGGTCAGAATGGACATCTCAGGACACTGACAGTCCAATTGTCAGGTAAACTGGACACTGACCAATAAATTAATTCAGAAATAGTTTTATTTATTTATTGTATTATAAGTACAGAATGGTGTTCAAAATAAAATGAAAATAAGGACAGCTTATATGTTCTCATGCCATATTTTCACATTGTATAAGATATGCTCTAAATTTTATAATTTGTTACACCCTCAAGAAATCTGCAAATAAGGGTTCTTCCATCTATTCTCTTGGTATCAAACAAACTTAAGTTACTTAAGCTAGAATTGTAAAGGTTTGTTTGGACCTGAGTGTTGATGGGAAAAATCCACTTTGCAGAATTCTGGATAACAATAGATTCTATCACTGTACCCATGTATTTTATTTTGATCCTTGTTTAAAAAAAAACTTGTTTAAAAAAACAAAACAGTTTTGTTAATGATCTTAGTTATTATAATAGCATATCTGACAAATACTAGGATCTGAGGCTTTTGTTCAATGAAAAAAAATTAATGAGGACAAAAGTATTTTATAATAATTTATTTCTGCATGTGCAACATGACCTAATTTTACTTACACCATGCATTTTGCAATGGTATGCATACATCAGTTGGTGTTGGCTGAACTGTATTTCATTCAGGCTAATACAATTAATGGAAATGATAGTCCTGTTTGACATTGATACTGTGTTAATGTATACTAACTGTCAGCAGCTGAAACAAGTCCAAAGTGAAATCTAGTTCATGATGCTTCAGTCTAGGCAGGGAAGAATATTACTGCTGACTTGTAATTTATAGGTTATGAGACATTGGAAACAAATATCTGACTTATAAACCCCCCAAAAAAGAATTTGCAACAGTTCTTTTAAAAGTGCAGGGATTTCAATATCAAAATATACAAAAATTAAGGGTCCAACAGTATATATTATGTATGTATTCTAGGCTTAATGAGGGGCCGATCGCTCTTTCACGCATTGAGAGTATGAACTTTGTACATGTCACCATTCATGTCCTTAAAGGTTATTATCTGCCGAGTGGTGACTTATAAATTTTGAAATGAATGATTCAGTTGACTTTTGTGATGTTTACTATTTTGATGCTCGGGAGGCCTGAGTGAGACATATTTACAGTTTGGCCACATTGATTGTTTTCGTTGGCATAGATAGAAATGAAAACCCTGTTGAGATACATGCATCCCACTATAGAGGTTGGGAAGTCGCATATGATCCAGCATCATTCATTACCTATGCAGACTGCATTCTCTAGAGTAGGCGACGGATGATTGGTCAATCACTGCAAGGCTGCATGTACAGGTTGTCTTGGCTTAACAGGTTTTAGGTTATATGTTAAATATTATCATTAAAAAACACACCTTGGCACAAAGATATTGTCATATATCTGTTTAAAGAGTGTTACCTGTGTGCCGTAATCTGCAGCCATTTATCAACATTAATGTCACATATTATTTATACAGAAAAACAGTTTCTTTATCAGTTTCTTTGACAGGTTCATTCATTTTTTCCCCCACTATACTGGCTAGAGTTTCTCTTGCTCTTCCAAATAGCATTATTCATTTCCTGTATGTCATAATTAGCAAAATATTGCTGACTAGTATGTATGTCATTTTGTTGACCTTGAACAAAAAACATAGCTCATCTCAATTTATATTTATCTTTCTTTTCAACTACATATGCTATTCTTCTTAAATTGGAAAATTTTAGCATGTTATCCATACATATTCACATATTTTGATTAAATTTGGAATTTTCAATTGTTTGGTCATTTGTTGCGGAAAATACCAAGTTTCAATCTCTATGCCAAAAGTAGCGGATTTCTTGCAATTGTGTTTGCAAATTTTGAAACAGAACATCATAATATTGTGTAACATTTATAAGTATTTGTATAAACTTTTAAAATATTATCTCATGTTTGTCTGTGTTACATACTCAGACATAACATACGAGATTTTCACTTGCACATAATTTGTAATGGATTTTTGACATTATGAAATAACTGAACATGAACAGAAAAATGTGATTTTACTGAGGCAGACATATATAAGCAGTATTGATAGTTCATCTTGGGTCACTGACGTGTTGAAATTTTACGAATGAATGCACTTTATTTGTACAAAATAACATATGATTTGGTTTACGGCAGTTAGATAAATGATTAGAAGTAAGTGGGTGTATGTGCCTATAAACTGTAAGATAAACCATGTAATGGATGAACAATACAAAAAGAAGGGGAAAAAAAGAAAGAAAGTGACACATTCTTCAATGTACTAAATTGTAGAAAAAAGATTTAAACAAGTCTACTGTAATGAATCACATACTTTTGTTGTCTGATCAACAAGCTATGAAAAGATACTATCAGAATTTGTAAAAAAAAATTTGTCAAAAATATGTTTATATCTTCGAGACAGAATATATGAGTTTCTTTACAATAGAATTGTTGCCCATATATATATATATATATATATATATATATATATATATATATATATATATATATATATATATATAGTTATTGTCTGTGTATCTCAAGTCTGTTTTGTCTATGTATTAAATTTCAGTTGAGTTTTTATATCTCAATTGTTTTGTAGGCTTTATTTACAGCGTACAGTCACCACTTTTTCCAGGTAAATGTTTGTGATGAATCCGTCCTGTGAATTTGGAGTACAGTCTGTCATAGTTTTTAGAAATTTCAAGGCCAACATGTAAGTTTGAGTGAAAGTGACAATTAGTTGGTACTGGCATGGTTTGCACAAGTCTATCATTATAGCCTTTACATTCTCAGCGCTGTGGGTTTGAATCCCACTGCGGACTTGAAATTCTTTCATGTGAGGAAGCTAATCATCGATGATTATGACTGGTTGTGCTCAGGTGACAGACAGGTAACAGCCCTGAAATAATACAACTAATACAACAGAGGGTACCCGAGGTCTTCCTCTACAAGACAATAACCAAAAGGTCATCATCATGACCTTTGTAAAAGTGGTAGCAATTGACTTGAAAGTCACCAAGAAAATCATCATTTGTTACCACTGCCAGCATTCCTCTTTGCACTTGAATACATAATGTTATATACGTTTGATATTAAAGTACGTCTTAAAAACTTGTAATGAAGGTGTAGAGGACTTTGAAAAGAGACTAATATGAACTGATCAGGTATTTTTATGCTCAGGTAGTTAATTTCAAATTTGAAGGTGTTGAGATCAATGTTTTATTTGAAGTTCCTTGTTTATGTAAACTTTAAAGCCATAATGTTTGTCATGAAATGGCATATACCTCATTATTTTACTTCTTCAATTTAGAAAGACAGTTCAATAGCATACGAATTGAGAATTATGTTACTGAAAAGGATACCTACTTGAAGCCCACTGACTTTCAAAATGTAACATGATCTGTTTGAAAAAACAACTTTGAGATAAATAATTTAAACTGGTGAAATTTAAGTCAGAAATTTTCTAAATGGAACGCTGACGTGTATAATCTGAATGACTTGTACGCAGCAGTTGTTTTTTTGTTCCATATTTGATTATTTGTAAATGATTCTTTCAAAATAATATAGACTTCATTTATGTTTAATGATTGCCCATTAAAGTTTGACACTTTCTGATTTTAGAATTTAAATAAATTCTGGTTATGTATAAGTTTACAGGTCCTAGCTATACAATTCTAGAAAAAAAAAACCCACAAAAGAACATGCTTAACTTGTTTGTTTAAAGAAAGACCCAAGTTAGGTCATGAGGAAATTTAGGCCACAGTTTGAAAGTCATTGTTAGCTATTGTTCTGTCACTTTTTTTCTGGGAAATTTTGATAGTCATTGACACATAAAACCTGAGTTAGTGTTATTCAGCACTTAATAATTATGGCAACTTTCCAGCATAACTGGTGGAGGAAAACCTTAGATGCCCCTTAGATCAAACATCATTTTTCAAACTCAAGTGGGCATCTTGAGTAGACCCACTGACCTTCTGAAAGCCTGCTTGATAGCTTAATAGGTGTATTGCTTGCCATCTAGTAGGCTCAATAGGTAGAGCATTGTAGTGTGAATTGGGCAACCTGGGTTTGATTCTGGGATGGTGCAGACCAGTTAAGTTTTGATTGATCATGAAATCCTTTGTACGGTTGTTCCGACTGTTCCTCTGCTGCGGCATTTGTTCCTTGCTAAAGTTAAGGCAACTAGTTCTGGTAAACTGCTTGACAGCATGCCCTACGTGGTTGCTAAAATGTGCTCTGTTAAATTCAATGTGGCTTGCTGTCATAAGCTGAAGTGAAAACTACCAACACCTCAACCAACTTGATGTTTTCTGTGTAATGTAAAGAAGTTAAACACCACAACTAATGGGTGCGCTTAACCCGGGTGTAGATTTTCCAAGGTTTTTGGCTCAAAATCCTTGGAAAAAAACCTCGGAGTATTGGAACAAGAAAATACAAAACTTTGCTATTAAAAAAACCTTGGAAAAATAGGGAGAGGGTGAAAAACCTTGTAAAAAAATTTCCTAGTTTTTTAAAAAAAAAACCTCGTAAAAAGTAAGACCTCGGAGTATTGGAACGATTTCCAAGGATTTCAGAATAAAAACCTCGTAAAATAATTTCCGAGGATTTTTTTAGAAAACCTTGTAAAATGAGTGACCTCGGAGTATTGGAACGATTTCCAAGGATTTCAGAATAAAAACCTCGTAAAATAATTTCCGAGGATTTTGTTTAGAAAACCTTGGAAAATGAGTGACCTCGGAGTATTGGAACGATTTCCAAGGATTTTTAAAGTGTTTCCGTGGTTTGTTTTCCAAGGTTTTTAAATGAAAACCTCGGAAAGTTTCTCACAACTGGGAATACTGTTATATTTTCGAGGATTCTTACTTAAGGGCATCAGAGAATTTTCCAAGGTTTATTTGAGCAAAAACCTTGGACATTTCTAGAATATCCATGGAAAATCAGAAAATATAACATCCAATGAAATATTCTGAAAAGAGCAATTATATTGTCCTTTTAAGGAATTAAGAAACTTCTTTGTAATAATACAGAGCAAACAAGAGCGATCAGTAATCACATGTGTCGCCTCATGATGGCCAATTTCATGTTGGGACAAATTTTGTGACAGACGGACAGACAGACGGACAGTGCACAACTAGACTTTGTACTGATCATTCCTGTAAAGTTTGGATAAAATTGCACCAGTAGTTTATGAGGAGTAGTTCGGACAAGCTTTTGCGTATCTGGCAACACACAGAAAAAAACTCCTTTTTATCAAAGGGCCAATTAACTCGGCAAAAAATCATTCAACCGGAAAACCCGTGCAATATGCGCAAGGACTTGAGCTACAGATCAATCCTGTAAAGTTTCATTGAAATTGCATAAGTGGTATAAGAGAAGTAGTCTGGACAAACTTTAAAAATAAAAATTATTAAAGGGCCATAACTCAAACAAAAATCATTGAACTGGAAAATGCTGACAATATGCACAACTAGACTTGGTACTGATCATTCCTGTAAAGTTTGGATGAAATTGCACCAGTAGTTTATGAGGAGTGGTCCGGACAAGCTTTTGTGTATCTGGCAACACACAGAAAAAGAAACCTTTTTATCAAAGGGCCATAACTCGGCCAAAAATCATTCAACCGGAAAACCCGTGCAATATGCGCAAGGACTTGAGCTACAATTCATTCCTGTAAAGTTTCATTGAAATTGCATGAGTGGTATAAGAGAAGTAGTCCGGACAAACTTTAAAATTAAAAATTATTAAAGGGCCATAACTCTGACAAAAATCATTGAACCAGAAAATCCTGACAATATGCACAACTAGACTTGGTACTGATCATTCCTGTAAAGTTTGGATGAAATTGCACCAGTAGTTTATGAGGAGTAGTCCGGACAAGTTTTGTGACGGACGGACAGACGGACGGACAGACAGACGGACAGACAGACGGCGGAGAAGTGATCCCTATATGTTGCCACTACTCCGTAGAGGCGACACAAAAATGATCACATGACTCACTTAAACATTTAATGTCAGTGAGAAGTAAATAGCAATGCACTACAAATGAAAAGTTAAGTTAGAAGTCTTTAATGGTAAATATTACACTCAATGTTCAGTTATAATTTTTTGGTATCCGGTTAAATTTTAATGTATTCAAATATCTATCTTTTGAATTCCTGTTCACTCTTCATGATTTTTAAATGTCCCTTAGTTTTTCCCTCACCATCACAGGGGTCACATGTGGAAAATGCTCCAGGATACAATTCCTGAAATAAATAAAGTAAATATTTAATAAAGTACAGCCATTGAAAGAAGTTAGAAAAACAATTATATAAAATCACCACTGGGCGCTTCCCTCTCCATTGGGCGCTTCCCTCTCCATGTGGTCAGGATCAAAGACTTCAAACTACTTGCCTTACAACATTGTATTTTTGACTCCTGAAGCCAGGATGGGCTTCTTCCCTCTGAGGGAGCTATCCAGCCCAGGATTAAGGAACACCTGTGGTTATACTCAGGACAGTTCAGTATATGTAGGCAATCAGAATTACATCATTTAATTTCTTTTTTTATTAATCAATAAAAAAAATGATACATTCCTTAAACGTTTCCATAGACAAAGATATCAGTTCACTGTTGATATATATTGTTTTAAAAAATCAGCACTTTTGTGAAATCCAACACTACTTGAATTACAAGTTGTTCAAGACCATTGATTAAAATGAAGGCTTTAATATTTTCAAATGACCTTTTCTGTAGTTACTTTTAAATGTTTGTCTACTGTTTTGAAATAGTGAATTTAATTTTTTTCATGTTGATTTCTATTTTTTCTTTATCAGTACTTAGTGTCAGGATTTCAAGAAAACTTTGGTAAGCAGTGTGACAATTCTGCGATGTTAAGAAAGAAACGATGTCTGTTACTATTATTTTAGATAATGTCATACTTGATGTTACAACCTAAAGCACTCTAAAAATATTGCAAAAAATAACGCTTTTCATAAGGTGATTCTGATTGCCTACACTAATTGTATCTGTCTGCTCAAAGTGACATCTGTATCAATAAAGCTGGAGAGTCATCATGTAACATTAACAGCATTTCCAACAAAGTATCAATAAAAAAATCAGTTCCAGAAACCTTCATTCATTCAAATTTCAAATTGAAACTTTTAAAACCTAGTTTTAAAACAAAAACATACTGTAGTATATTCCTTGAAGCCTTTCCTGGTCTACAGTTGGCTTCCTTTATCGATGCCTGGATGCCAATGATATACTATGATAAAACACAGCAAAGCTGGATTGCCATCTTCTTGTAGTTTGAAACAGTCTTGCAAACTTGCTTACAAGCTGACTCTGTAATTAAAAATTTGTAGATTCAAATAATAGATGAAAGTTTATAAATAATGTCATCATAGTTTCATGCACTCATCTTGTTCAATACAATCATAGACAAAAATAACATTAATACTCATAAAATATCCTCTAAACAATTGTATTTAAACTAGCTTACATTTAGGTTAAAAATATAGATCTAAAATAGTTTGAATTTAATACTTATTTGAAAAAAAAACAACAACAGATCTTATGCATAAATGTATCTAAAATTATTTACCTGAACCTTTTTACTATCATGTTTCTTTTGTTTATCTTCCTGTCCCAGGTCATTGATCTTTAGGTTCAATTACAACAACCAAACATTTCCTGAATCTTGTCACACTTAGATAAATGTTTTCTTTGAAAATTCCAAAATATGCTCCCTAACATTTAAAACAAGATAGGTCCAAAATTGCTTAAAATAAATCCAGGTTTGCACTATTTCCAACTATAACCACTTGACCCATTAATGTCTGAGATTCAAATTTTTCAACAGTATAACTGAAGGGGCAATCATAATGTGAAACAGGGGTGATCCCAAAATATCAAAGCCATCATCATTTTATTTTTACATTAATTTTATTGAAGGTACAAATATATCAAATGATAAATAAAAGTAAAACTTGAAAATTATAAGAGAATCACAGTTGCAGTGTCATTTTAGACTGTTTTGGATTGTATAAAAACCCAGACTCCCCCTGAATAATCACATGGAACAATCTGGTCTATCCCAGAATGCTCAATGAGAAGATTGATCATGCATAGATTATAAGAGGGAACCACCTGGGTGCCATTAGTTTTATCTGATCAGACTGTGTTATATTCTGTGTGTGAAAACTTAGTGGATGCAGTATTTATTTATCTTAATTATAAGAAAGTATCAAGCATACATATTTTACACATTAATTGTACATAATTATATATGAAAAGGACAATTAAATGAATTAATAACTATTTATGTTTATTGTACACATAATTAATGGCAGAGTAAATTGTAATCTGAATGTATGTCACAGACTTGCTTAGTAGAATATACTATTTTATATGGCATAAAAACATATATTAAAGATTAATAGCATTCTTATTTCAGTGTTGCTTACAGGCTGTCAAGAAACCCTAAGTTAAGTCTATATATAGAAAGAAACTGCAGGAAAAATACTGATGCATTTAGAAACTAATAGACATAAACACTGATTGTTTCTTTTTGTATAATTATAAGTTTTGCTCTTTTATTTATTCTTAAAAATGGAGAAGATATCTAGTAACAATAATTATAAATAATAAAAAAAAATATGAAAATAAAAAAAATAAAATTTTCAAGTCTTTCTGATCATCAGTTATTTGAATAATCTTTATCTTATTATGATTAGTTACAATACCTTTATAGCCATTAATAAAAGGTATTTTATGGCAACAAGGAATTTACATTGTATTTAACTTTTCCATGTTTTCACACTTAAATTTGTTAATTGATTCCTCCCACAAAAATGGCTTCAGAAGATTAAAGTACAAATTTATTGAAAAGGAAGTTGGCCATTGACAATGTCCATACTAAAAATTGATTCCCTGGACCAAATCTCTCCTTTCCATGCTGTTGGACAATTGTTTGCTCTGACCATGGATTAAGAAATATCCATTGGCAATCTACAGTTGGGTTGTTATCTTAGTTTGCTTAAACTGTTGATTATTGCTTTTGATGCCCATTATAAGTTAAATCATGATTATGTCTTAACATTTTCTGAGATGAAATTTAGTTAAGTTCAATTATCCGAGGTCATTTCCAAGCTAAATATTGGCAAAGTGTTTCCAACAAATTTTACGTAAATTTTCTAAGTTCTTTTCCGAGCAAAAAAGTGACAAAGTTCTTATTTCCAAGCTTTTTCCGAGCTGATTTTTGGCAGAGTGTTTAATTCCGAGATAGTTTCCAAGGTTTTCTTTATTTCCAAGGATTTTTATACAAAAACCTTGGATAAATTTTCCAAGGTTTTAAAAAAAACCTCGGAATTAAGAAAAAACCTTGTAAAACTGGTTTATTTCCAAGGTTTTTGAAGCAGTTTCCATGGTTTTTTTCATAAACCTCGGAAAATCTACACCCGGGAAGACAGAAAAATGTGTTGAAAAATGACAATAGCATTAAATACTTTGTGACAAGAACAGTAGGTGTCAAGTGTAAATTTATAGGTGATTATAAATCAGTACCTCCTTCCTGTCATATAAGTGTGGTGTTGCAATGACTTTTGTGTTAAATAAGGAGCTTTTCGAGTATTAATAAGAAATTACCTGTATAAGATTATGAAGTTTTGTTACAGCTAAAGAAGTTTCATTCATGGACTACAATATAATCTTACTTCAAATGAAAGTAGACTATTGTTGCTTGTCATAATTTATAAAGAGTGTAAACTTAATCCTTAAAATGTTTTCCCTTTAAAAAAAAACAACAACAACAAAAAACTGCCCTTTTGGTTTAAATGTCAAATTGTAAGCAAGTACAACAAAAAGAAGGGATATAATTTAAGGTTTCACTATCAACATACATTAATATTGTATAACTAAAGTTTGGTTATTTAGACTTAAAGAAGTTCTCTTTGACAATCCACTTATTATTGACACTGTTGAAATAAATGAATTATTAAATGAATTATAATTTAAGGAAATAGATAGATTTCTAAATATCGCAGAAAGCCATATTTGATATGCTACATTTAAATACTAAATATTTGTCTAGGTGCGCCAAATTGTCCTGCATTGAATTTGGATTGAAGTCATTTAGACAACATGGCTGCAGTGAGGGCTGGCAAAATTGGATTTTGACTTACTTAATGTCCTTTTCACCTAAAGCATTGTTTCTTTACTTGTTCTTATGATATTCATAGAGTAAATTTTGGAAAAAATTTCACTTGTCCATTTATGACCCCCATGCTTATGGCCTGTTATTTTGCCTCTGTATGTTCTAGAAATATACGAAACAAATTTCAATGTTGCTATAACTTGTATCAAATTAAAAAAAACAAAACATCTTCATGTCCAAATAGGTTGGTCATATTTTTCTATATTAGTGAGAAAGGTATAATTTTGTTGTGTGGGTTTAACTTTACATGTTCATGAAGTGTAGAGAGTTTTGACATTGATATAATCACTAGATAAACATGATTGAAAGCTCTAAATCTGACTTGACGTGCAACTCTGAACGATTTGTTGAATGTTCCGAGGTTATAAATAACAATAGTTATTGGCATAATTACAATTAAACTCCACTTTTTTATGGCAAAATTAAGCATCATAAATCAGTTCATTAAGTCTGATCAAGATTATAGATTACGGAATCACGCACATATTTTTATTGACATTCAATCAAGTGAATTTGACGTTTTTACCAAAAACATCGTAACAAACAAAATTAAAGAATTGGCATTTTGATATACACAGTTTGTGATACTTTGGTATGTGTCACATGACCTTAGGTGAAATTGAAAGTAAACATACACAAGAATCTTGTGAATTAGTGTTACATTAAACCTGCTTAAATTATTTTACCATGGTCAGTTTCAAATGAAATTTACAATGGTCAGTACCAAATTTCAAATGGTTGGTACCAAATTAACAATGGTCAGTGCCAAAAATAAGTACCAAATTAAATTAACAATGGTCAGTACCAAGTTAAATACAATTGTAACAAATTAAATTAACAATCAGGTCAGTACCAAATGAAATGACTAATTAACAATGGTCGGTACCCAATTCAGTACCAAATAAAATTAGCAATGGTGGAGACCAAGCCTATAGATCATACAAATTTAGCATGTTAAAGGGGAACGTTTTTATAATTATTGTAGAGAATGTCAAATTAGGACAATGAATTATGCTTCTTTTTTTGGTTGAGAATTAACAGTTTCTATACTACTGTGATGGAAATTCTTTCATGCTGTCTGTTGAACCATATGCCATATTAATCCCATGTACTATTATATTGTTTTCTATTATGAGCATAACCAAATATGGCCTGTTACACATCTAGCCACCTATAATATCCAGGGACATGGCCTTTTGTCGGTGAGTACAAGTATAATGGATTAGTTCTTGCTCCAATGGGAATTTACTACAAGCATGCAAATAAGAGCATTGGTATTTTCCATGTGTTAATGTCACTCATTACAATACAGTTGATGGGCTTTTTCTATTGTCAGAGCAACTGATTCTTAGTTACAAGCAATTTATTAGCTATTCCCTCCATTAAAGCATTGTTATCAATAACCATATCAGTTCTTGTGATCTCTGAATAATTTTTGGAGGGGGGGGGGGGGTGATTTTGGTGTATATGACAATTTATTACCCACATATAATGGTATATTGCTTTTGTTTCATATATAGTTTTTAGAAGAAATTATTCTGTACTATTTTCCTATATATGTAAGGAATGGTTCAAAATTCCTTCATATTTCTTTTAGATATCATCGTACTTTATCACTGTCCTTCAAAAGGCAAATAAAAAAGATGTTTCTTAAAAGAATATGGAGAAGTATATGGCTTGTAGACTTTTGACCCATACAGTCTACCATAATTGTGATATATCATAATATATAATGCATGCTGGTGCAGATTGATGTATATATATATAATAGCTCAGCCCACATGTGTAAAATGTTGAAAGTCATTAATTGTTATGATAACACATCTATCAATGTGCTGAAAGTGATAAAAAGCAACCTTGCATTATTATTTCGCTTTTTTGTCTTATTACTTGCATCCCTATAGGGACACATAGAATGTGCATGATGATGGACCTGTTGTCTGTAATTTTGTGTCTGAACTAACTACATACTTAACTACAGACATTTTGTGTGTGTTCCAGTCAAGCTATTTCTTTACAGAGTTACTGCACTTTGATACCTTGAAATATCACCATTTCATACACTCGTAAAGAGTTACTGCTCTTTGATACTTGAAGTATCTCTATTCCATACACTCATACAGAGTTACTGCTCTTTGATACTTGAAGTATCTCCATTTCATACACTCATACAGAGTTAGTGCTCTTTGATACTTAAAATATCTCCATTTCATACACTCATATAGAGTTAGTGCTCCTTGATACTTGAAGTATCTCCATTTCACACACTCGTACAGAGTTACTGCTCTTTGATACTTGAAATATCACCATGTCATCATACACTGTTAGTGTCTGAAATGATTATTTCAAGTATCAAAGTATTGGTATATGAAATGGTGATATTTAAAGGATCAAAGTGCAGTAACTCTGTAAAGAAATCATTGTTAAACAATGAAATATCTATTGGTCTTGTCTATTCATCTAAGAATCAAATATTATTATCAAAGTTATAGAACATAGAAAACATTGATCGAGGGGCAATTCATAGATGAACAAGTATCAGTATTTTGATGGCCAATTACCTCCTATCACTCATCGCAATAATTTTTGTATCATCCTAGGATTAGCGCACTGAATCCTCTGAATAATGCATGAGCCAGATATCTAGATATTGCAGAGAAAAAATTTCAGAGCTTACAAATATGATTGAATTGAAGCTGCTCTCTTGGGAAGAACATTTAAGCACAATCAAATTAACTTTTATAATATTTCGGGTTTTTCATATGGTAAAGAACAGGTGCTTCATTATCTGGAGTAGCCAAAGGGAATTTTTCAGATGGAGGTCATGCAAATACGCTGACTTTAAACGGGCAGGTGGTTGGCAATATCATTTAAGTTTTACAAGGATCTCTTAATTGTGCCTTTGCATTATTGGCCCAAGCTTCAACCAATGCCATTTATTTTAGTTAGGTTAAGTTTAGATATTTACAGGTTGCTTTATTCATCAGTAGTGGGAGCTTTGACTTGGGGACCAACAAAAATTGTAATTATCCAGCCTCAGATCAGACAATCAGATGGTAAAATCTGAGTCAATTCCTTCACATTGCAGGCCCGACTATCATACCCAGCTATTTTTGGTGCAAGAACCACATTGACAAACAGTTGAAAGTGTAAGGTTCATTTCCCTTGCTATCAGGGCTCTAGGGATGAGGGAATGGAGGGGGTGGGGAGCAGGTCCAGGGGATACCCACCAAGGTTACAATTGATTTGCACATTACTTCTCTGTTAAAATCTTCAATTTTATTGTAATGCGAATTGGATTAAAGACAAGTCCTGGAGAATGGATTATTTTAAAGACATACGTCATCTTTATAACATTACCAGCTGCTGTATTTAATCCTGACAAAAATGTGAGAATGACAAATTGGATTAAATGATAAAATTTGCACAGGGTAATTTGTCCTTTCTTTAAATAGAGTAAATGATCAGCATAAAATTTGTGTCATATTATTTCCAGCTTTAATTTTATATAAATGATTTGAGCCAATAATATGCAGTTATAATATCCAAAAACAACAACAAAATGGAACAGGAAGTTCAAGTCAGGGTTATAGTGAAATTGTGGCTTTTTCATGCATGCATGATCAGGTCCTTGATACTCTAGGGATATACAATGTAATTTTTTTGTCCTTTTCAAAACTAAAACATTATAACACCCATATTCAACAGCCCAAATCTACATGTCCTGACTTAAGTCACCTTGGGTGTGTGGTTTAGATGTAACATAAAATTCTCTATAAAACCAATAAAGGCAGATTTTTGGTGGTGATAAATTATGCAGTATGTTAGAGTTAATGGCTATGGCCTGGAGATAGATAGTAAATTTTGTTGTAAATTTATCTTTTATTACTTATATCTGCCTTCTTTAGTATTTGTAAAATACACTACTATGGGGTTTTCTTCTACCATGAAGTAACATGTATTTTTTTTTTTTTGGTATACAGTTAATGCTTGCTATCAGATTGCCTTCAAGATTTTTTAAGGAATTTACATCAAGATTTTGGATGTTGCACCTTAGGGCTTTAAGCTTGGCTGCACTGCTAGGTGCCATGATGTATCAAAAGTAACAGTGATTTTTAACATACAAATTGATGATGAATGTCAGTTAACTGCAGGTGACACTGCATGACTGTTTCCTTGAAAAACATACATTTATATGTATCTAAAGAGTGAGTCAAACTTGCCCTTTTGTGCAAGAAATTCAGAGCAAGACGTGTACAAACTGTATTAACTTATATGGGAAATTTCAGACACAAGGTCAGATAAGGTCTTTTAGATCTGATATTGATTTTCATGTTATTGATAATTGAAGTTTCTGACGGGATTATGTCATGAATTGAGTCACACGTATCTGTGAATCATCGGAGGGAATATGCTAGCTAAAGAAGGAAAGCGCTAATTGAAGATTTTGCACTTTTGCAGCAGATAATGAAGAAAAATCAATACCTGATTTTTAAATTTGCTCGCTATGAAAATAGAAATGATGCATGAAATTTAAAATGAAAATTTTACTATGAGAGATAACTCACATTATCAGAATATCAATAAGGGAGATAATTAATTTTGTCAATTTAAATATATGTAAGGGTTTGTCAAGTTGATCTGAGAAATTGTAATGGTATATTCATTTATTAGAGATGTTTAAATTGTCCTTGAATAACTCTGGAAAATTAATAATTCAGCGTGATTCAGATCTGGAAAAATTCAGCCTGATACAGACTTTAAAAATTAAATGAAGGAAAAGGTAGAAAAAGCCCAAAGTATTTGAGTAAAATTTAATCCAGAAGAGTCAGGAAGAGATGAAATAGAGCGATTTAGTTTGCTTTGTGTATTTTATAGATCTACAGATGGGTCCAGTAAATGAACCCTATTTACCACATGCTAGAAATTTGATTTATTTCAGTTTTTCCCAAATTGTTGTAAATAGTTTTTCAAAACCTACAATTAAGATGATGTTTGCAATTCATTCAGCCTTTCCAAATGACCCCAAAAATCATGACTTCAAAAAAAACAAGTTCCAAAAACAGTTGGGCAAAACCCAAACAGTTTCCAAAATGGATGGGGGAAAGAGTATAACTTTTTTATGCATATGAATTGTTTAAACAATACTTACAAAGAAGAAATCAATGGCATTGAATATGTTCATGTTGAAATGTAATTTGTGTAAATTTTGTGACAGCTATTATAATCATTGTCTTGTCAGATTGTCACATAGTTTCTGTTTGACAAAATACAGGTCAAAAGTTGGTAATTAATTTTCGGCAGTTACAAATTGGTACAGATATTATTCTAACACCTGGGTGAAATATTTTACATTATTATTATATTTAACATATAATTTTTATCGCAAATTAAGGTGCGTTTTTATGGTTTAAAAGGATGTTTTGGTTAATAAAATGCAGGCGAAGTTGATTTAAATTGCTGAAATAAGTGGAGAGATTGCATGTGACAGTTAACCACCAAATATTTCATATAATTGAGGCATTCTGAGTGAGTGAATTAAGAGTGCACATGTTCAACACATTCTAAAAAGATGCCTCAGTTCTTCCTATTGAGTTTAGATCTATCAAAATGAATACAAAAATTGATATCCGATCTTTTAAGACTTCAGACAAAAATTCAAGGTGGTTTAATCACTTTAATAATTTTAATGGGAATTTCAAAACAGTTTTTATTTGTATGAAAACATGCATTTTAGTCATTAACAACACTTCTTTAAGTCAAGACTGAACATATGTTACTCAGATAGCAAACGAAAGTTGATACTGGTTTAACACAGTTTAATTCTGCCCTTTGGGCCAAAGTCTCTTCATTGACCATCAAAGTCTTTTAAATGACAAAGAGCCGTCACACTGTGGGAAGTCGAATCAACAGAAGTAGGTCATTGACAGTATTCTACTATCTTAAACTGTTTCTTTCATGTCACCACTTATTCCTTCACGATTGTTGCACGATTTTTGTACCGATTTTTGGGTAGTTGGGATGTCATGTTGTTAAGCTATCGGAGGGTATGATTGTAAAGGGTGTCGGTAGCTCAAATGGAGTGAAATAATTATCTTTCACAGGGGATAAGATTGATGAATTCATCTTGGAGAAGCTGTGTCGCGGCATTTGGTTACCTTTCATGGGTCAGATGACTTACTTACCCGGGTGTAGATTTTCCGAGGTTTATGAAAAAAACCATGGAAACTGCTTCAAAAACCTTGGAAATAAACCAGTTTTACAAGTTTTTTTTTAATTCCGAGGTTTTTTTTAAAACCTTGGAAACTTTATCCAAGGTTTTTGTATAAAAATCCTTGGAAATAAAGAAAACCTTGGAAACTATCTCGGAATTAAACACTCTGCCAAAAATAAGCTCGGAAAAAGCTTGGAAATAAGAACTTTGTCATTTTTTTGCTCGGAAAAAAACTTAGAAAATTTACGTAAAATTTGTTGGAAACACTTTGCCAATATTTAGCTTGGAAATGACCTCGGATAATTGAACTTAACTAAATTTCATCTCGGAAAATGTTAAGACATAATCATGATTTAACATATAATGGGCATCAAAAGCAATAATCAACAGTTAAAGCAAACTAAGATTATGAACAACCCGACTGTAGATTGCCAATGGATATTTTTTAATCCATGGTCAGAGCAAACAATTGTCCAACAGCATGGAAAGAAGAGATTTGTTCCAGGGAATCAATGTTTAGTATGGACATTGTCAATGGCCAACTTCCTTTTCAATAAATTTGTACTTTAATCTTCTGAAGCCATTTTTTTGGGAGGAATCAATTAAAAAAATTTAAGTGTGAAAACATGGAAAAGTTAAATACAATGTAAATTCCTTGTTGCCATAAAATACCTTTTATTAATGGCTATAAAGGTATTGTAACTAATCATAATAAGATAAAGATTATTCAAATAACTGATGATCAGAAAGACTTGAAAATTTTTTTATTTTTTTTTCATATTTTTTTTTATTATTTATAATTATTGTTACTAGATATCTTCTCCATTTTTAAGAATAGATAAAAGAGCAAACTTATAATTATACAAAAAGAAACAATCAGTGTTTATGTCTATTAGTTTCCAAATGCATCAGTATTTTTCCTGCAGTTTCTTTCTATATATAGACTTAACTTAGGGTTTCCTGTAAGCAACACTGAAATAAGAATGCTATTAATCTTTAATATATGTTTTTATGCCATATAAAATAGTATATTCTACTAAGCAAGTCTGTGACATACATTCAGATTACAATTTACTCTGCCATTAATTATGTGTACAATAAACATAAATAGTTATTAATTGTCCTTTTAATATAATGTACAATTAATGTGTAAAATATGTATGCCTGATAATTTCTTATAATTAAGATAAATAAATACTGCATCCACTAAGTTTTCACACATAGAAAATAACACACTGATCAGATAAAACTAATGGCACCCCAGGTGGTTCCCTAGCTCTATCTATGCATGATCAATCTTCTCATTGAGCATTCTGGGATAGACCAGATTGTTCCATGTGATTATTCAGGGGGAGTCTGGGTTTTTATACAATCCAAAACAGTCTAAAATGACACTGCAACTGTGATTCTCTTTCAAGAACTTATTATAATTTTCAAGTTTTACTTTTATTTATCATTTGATATATTTGTACCTTCAATAAATGTAAAAATAAAATGATGATGGCTTTGATATTTTGGGATCACCCCTGTTTCACATTATGATTGCCCCTTCAGTTATACTGTTGAAAAATTTGAATCTCAGACATTAATGGGTCAAGTGGTTATAGTTGGAAATAGTGCAAACCTGGATTTATTTTAAGCAATTTTGGACATATCTTGTTTTAAATGTTAGGGAGCATATTTTGGAATTTTCAAAGAAAACATTTATCTAAGTGTGACAAGATTCAGGAAATGTTTGGTTGTTGTAATTGAACCTAAAGATCAATGACCTGGGACAGGAAGATAAACAAAAGAAACATGATAGTAAAAAGGTTCAGGTAAATAATTTTAGATTCATTTATGCATAAAATCTGTTGTTGTTTTTTTTCAAATAAGTATTAAATACAAACTATTTTAGATCTATATTTTTAACCTAAATGTAAGCTAGTTTAAATACAATTGTTTAGAGGATATTTTATGAGTATAAATGTTATTTTTGTCTATGATTGTATTGAACAAGATGAGTGCATGAAACTATGATGACATTATTTATAAACTTTCATCTTTCATCTATTATTTGAATCTACAAATTTTTAATTACAGAGTCAGCTTGTAAGCAAGTTTGCAGGACTGTTCCAAACTACAAGAAGATGGCAATCCAGCTTTGCTGTGTTTTATCATAGTATAAAGCAGAGGAATATACTGGAATGTCATTGGCATTGGCACCTTCAAAGTCAAGTGATTAAGGAAGCCAACTGTAGACCAGGAAAGGCTTCAAGGAATATACTACAGTATGTTTTTGTTTTAAAACTAGGTTTTGAAAGTTTCAATTTGAAATTTGAATGAATGAAGGTTTCTGGAACTGATTTTTTTATTGATACTTTGTTGGAAATGCTATTAATGTTACATGATGACTCTCCAGCTTTACTGATGCAGATGTCACTTTGAGCAGACAGATACAATTAGTGTAGGCAATCGGAATCACCTTATGAAAAGCGTTATTTTTTGCAATATTTTTAGAGTGCTTTAGGTTGTAACATCCAGTATGACATAATCTAAAATAATAGTAACAGACATCGTTTCTTTTCTTAACATCGCAGAATTGTCACACTGCTTACCAAAGTTTTCTTGAAATCCTGACACTAAGTACTGATGAAGAAAAATAAGAAATCAACATGAAAAAAATTAAATTCACTATTTCAAAACAGTAGACAAACATTTAAAAGTAACTACAGAAAAGGTCATTTGAAAATATTAAAGCCTTCATTTTAAACAAAGGTCTTGAACAACTTGTCATTCAAGTAGTTTTGGATCACTCAAAAGATATATTTCTTTTCACAAAAGTGCTGATTTTTTAAAACAATATATATCAACAGTGAACTGATATTTTTGTCTATGGAAACGTTTAAGGAACTTATCATTTTTTTTATTGATTAATAAAAAAGAAATTAAATGATGTAATTCTGATTGCCTACACATACTGAACTGTCCTGAGTATAACCACAGGTGTTCCTTAATCCTGGGCTGGATAGCTCCCTCAGAGGGAAGAAGCCCATCCTGGCTTCAGGAGTCAAAAATACAATGTTGTAAGGCAAGTAGTTTGAAGTCTTTGATCCTGACCACATGGAGAGGGAAGCGCCAAGTGGTGATTTTATATAATTGTTTTTCTAACTTCTTTAAATGGCTGTACTTTATTAAATATTTACTTTATTTATTTCAGGAATTGTATCCTGGAGCATTTTCCACATGTGACCCCTGTGATGGTGAGGGAAAATTTACTAAGGGACACTTTAAAATCATGAAGAGTGAACAGGAATTCAAAAGATAGATATTTGAATACATTAAAATATAGCCGGATACCAAAAAATTATAACTGAACATTGATTGTAATATTTACCATTAAAGACTATATATAACTAACTTAACTTTTCATTTGTAGTGCATTACTGTTTACTTCACACTGACATTAAATGTTTCAGTGAGTCATGTGATCATTTTTTGCTCTGTATTATTAAAAAAAAGATGTTTCTTAATTCCTTAAAAGGACAATATAATTGCTCTTTTCAGAATATTTCATTGGATGTTATATTTTCTGATTTTCCATGGATATTCTAGAAATTTCCAAGGTTTTTGCTCAAATAAACCTTGGAAAATTCTCTGATGCCCTTAAGTAAGAATCCTCGAAAAATATAACAGTATTCCCAGTTGTGAGAAACTTTCCAAGGTTTTCATTTAAAAACCTTGGAAAGCAAACCACGGAAACACTTTAAAAATCCTTGGAAATCGTTCCAATACTCCGAGGTCACTCATTTTCCAAGGTTTTCTAAAAAAAATCCTCGGAAATTATTTAACGAGGTTTTTATTCTGAAATCCTTGGAAATCGTTCCAATACTCCGAGGTCATACTTTTTACGAGGTTTTTTTTTAATAAAAACTCGGAAATTTTTTACAAGGTTTTTCACCCTCTCCCTATTTTTCCAAGGTTTTTTTAATAGCAAAGTTTTGCATTTTCTTGTTCCAATACTCCGAGGTTTTTTTCCAAGGATTTTGAGCCAAAAACCTTGGAAAATCTACACCCGGGTAAGCGTCATGTTGCCGAGGGTATAATGTGTAATTGAGTTAGCTAAGTTGGCTTTTAAAGAAAATATCCACACTTCAACCATTTCACATCCTGCCTTTCCTTATTTTAATACCTTAAAAAAATTCTGACTAATTTTGCTTGCGTAAGAATAAATTGCACACAATTTTACCCATATTTAGATTACATATTTTTCAAACCCATTTTGCCAGGTTCATCACTAAAAATTCAATAATGACGCATAACTTGTGTGATGTTTGAACATGAAATGTTTGAAAAGTTGTTTTCAAATTTGTTCATTATTGTATTCATGGATCTATTATAACTAAATGGAGAACTCCATTGATGATTGGGGTTAAATTGTATGGTAATGTTATAGAAAGATTGCTGAATGTGCAAGTCAATGTAAAAAGGGTGCCTCATTTATATTCTGGGTACAAACTTGCTATAATTTAAATTAGTATTCATTTCAATGCACCATTTTTAAAAGATGTGTAAAGAAGACATTGGTTTTGAATTTGAAGGTCAAACATTTAATTTCATATTTTATATTAAACAAAGTCTAGTCTTATAAACAATTTTGTTTGTACAGAAATAAGCCAGCCAGTACAAGCCATTGCACTTTCAAGCATTCATAATGGCTAATAATGACTTTTGAGGACCAAAATAATTGTATTACAAAAAAATGTATTATAAGTTGCATAGAAGTACTGACTACATGTACCTTAAGTGGCCAGGTACTTTACCCAGGCGGCATTCAGGCACTAAAGTTATTGTTACTTTTAATTTATATTATATAAAAAGAGATTTAATTTATAAAAAGTTAAAAGACCCAGTTAGAATGGCAATATGACCAACTGAATTTCTGATGTTGTACTACATGTATATGCCTATTGAAAGAAATCTGACTTAGTGTGCTTTTCTCCTTGAATTTTTATAAACATTTGAGATAAACATAAAAAGGTTTAACATTTTCACAGCCTGATCTTCTTGTGCTATATTACAGGACGTAACTTTGTATTTTTATGATCAGTGTACATATAAAACTTGCTTTATGCAAATAAGGTATTTTGACACGTTAATTTACAATGTCATTTTAGTAATAAGGAAACCTGATGGGGACTTGTAATTGTAGCTGTTCTCATCATTTCATAGTATAATCATAACATTAGGAGTTTTAGGTGTTTTATATTTATATAACAGTGGTTTATAGAAGAAAACAATTACTTTATGAAAGTAAACAATTTTATGGGATTCTTAAAAGTATCCGATGTTAACCACTGTGATTAAGTGTTATTTTAATTACAGTTGGTCAGAGCATTTTAGCTATTGAAACTTTGTCAAAGTTATCATTTTTTAAGGAAAATCAGTGTATTATAACAATTGTTGCTTACAATGAAGACAATTATTATTCTAAAGTAGACAAATGACAAACCAATATTAACTGTTATGGGGAAGTGACTGTGCCTTTACCTCAATTTACCCAGCTCGCAAAGAGCACAAGATTTGTAATCTCAACATAATGGGTTTGATTCCTATGCTAGCCAACTAAAGTAACTTAAATTCCAAAATAACTAAGTCTTTCAGATGGGACTTTAAATCGAGGTCATGTGTACGAGTGCTTTAAACACTTGGCATGCTAAAGAACCAGGAACAGCTTCTGGAATTCACTGGCGGCATCTTTCTGTATCTTGCACTATCCTCCAAATTAATATATAAAATGGCCAATACTCTCCTGGAGGACTTAACCAAGGCAAGCAGACCGATCAGGCTCTTCTCAAATATTGTATTTTATTTTTAAAATCCCTCAAAATTCAAAATTGGACAGATGCGAATAAGACTTTGTTTATGATAGTTAAAAAACAATTACATGTATTATACATTTCCTTATCAAATGTCACTTTTGTAACAAATAGAATTTACATTTCTCATGGAATTAGTTTGCATAATCCAGTAGATTATCAGTGCATCACATTCTAAAAACCTTTATTCTTAGACATAAATTAAAACAACATCTAAAAAACAAATACCATGTCCCTGACTGAGAATTTTAACTAACTTGCACGTAAAGAAAATTGCAGCATATCAAAATTTTGTTAATTCCCATGCCACTTTAAAAAGAAATAGCATTAATATGTCAAGATGACTATTCAAGAATTTTGATGTGAAGTTTAAAAAAAAAAAAAAAAAAAAGAAAAATGAAATTGAATATTTAACACAAAACGTTAAAGTATTGTCACTTAAGATTTACAACTTGCATTATATTAACACAAAAAAATTGTTACTAAAAATGTGGGAAATACCAGCCTGTTTGAAACATAATCGCAGAACTTATGGGGATTCATGTATTTAAATTGTCTGACTCATATTATACTAAATGTCTTACATAATGTTTGCACATATTGAATGTAAAAGAAAAAAGTACATGTAATGATTAATAGGCAATAATGATTACTTTTAATGGTCTTGACAATATAGAACATAATTGTCACTTAAAGCTTGAATATTCAATCCAGGATTATAAATTCATGATATTTTTAAGTGTAACTTTAATATTGAAAATTGAAATTTCTTGATGTTTATGTTTATTTCAAGGACACATGTATCAAGTTAATTTAAAGAAGTTATTCAAATATAGGCCAAAACTATTTGAGGATCAAGGATAATTTTCGTTTTCCGATACTCAGGAAATCCTTGAACATTTCAGATTACGTGTCAAATGGGGGTAAATAGACCACATGTCCCCAATAAATTGCGTAATTTACCGAATTACAGTTTGAACATGGCATGTTCATTATACAAAGACTCCTCTGTATCTCATACAGTCATATACATGCAATAAGCTTAAATTGTTTCCGTTTTAAACTTGCAATCTCATTTAAAATTTTAAAGAAATTTAATATGATGGATGAGACATAGCTGGAAAATATTAAAACTTACTTGAAGATAAAAAGTGATATTAAAAGCTGTACGTAGTGGGCCATATTTGTGTACATTTTGATATAATTTATATTGAACATTTATACTTCAAATTTAAAATACTTGTTTACAAGTAAGGACAGGTATTTCTGCCAAGCAGTTTTGCATTTTTTAATGCCTATCATTCTTAATTTCATACAGACTATCCAGCACTGAGAAAAGTAATTTTGCTCTTGCAACAGCCCTCGTTTTAACACATCATTTAAAAAAAATAAAAAAAATCTCAGGCCATCCTTAAAAAAATGTTTGTTTGCAGTAAGCCGACCCAGAATTTTCAAGGTGGGTAGGTAGGTTGATTTTTATGCCACCGCAGCATCTGCGATGCGGTGGCATATAGCGATTCACCTGTGTGTGTGTGTGTTTGTGTGTGTGTTATATAGATTATATAGTGAACTTAAAAAATCTTCTTGTGAAAAACCACTAGTCCAATTTCAACCAAACTTGGCAGGATTGTTCCTTGGGTGAATGGCTTCCAAAGTTGTTCAAAGAATTTCATTCCATGCAGAAATCTGGTTGCCATGGCAACTAAAAGGAATTATAAGAATAAATTTAAAAAATCTTCTTGTAAAGACCCAAAAGGCCTAGAGCTTAGATATTTTGCATAAGGCATTGTCTGGTAGACCTCTAACAAGATTGTTCAAATTATTGCCCTGGGGTCAAAATTGGCCCCGCCCCGGGGGTCATTGATTTTCACTATGTACATATAGTAAAATCTTAAAATACCTTCTTGTAAAAACCCAAAAGGATTAGAGCTTAGATATTTTACATAAGGCATCGTCTGGTAGACCCTTACCAAGATTGTTCAAATTATAGCCCTTGGGTCAAAATCGGGCCCGCCCCGGGGTCATTGATTTTTACTATATGTACATATAATAAAAACTTAAAACACCTCCTTGTAAAGACCCAAAAGGCCTAGAGCTTAGATATTTTGCAAAGGCATTGTCTGATAGACCTCTACCCAGATTGTTCAAATTATAGCCCTGGGGTCAAAATCGGCCCGCCCTGGGGGTCATTGGTTTTCTTTATATTTATATAGTAAAAACTTATAGTAAAAACTTCAAAAAAAATTCTTCTAGCAATTGACAAAATTTAATGCTAGAGGTTAGATATTTTGCATGAAACATTGTGTAGTAAACCTCTAGCAAGATTGTTCAAATTATAGCCCTGGGGTCAAAATTGCCCCGCGCCCTGGGGGTCATTGATTTCAATATATACATATAGTAAAAATAAAAAAATCTTATTGTCTGAAGGTACAAGGCTTAGAGCTTTAATATTTGTTAAATAATATCATCTAAAGGTACTCTACAATAGTTATTCAAATTTTGCCTCTTGTGTCAAAATTAGCCCCGTCCCCCGGGGGCCATAGGTTTTCCTTATATGTATATAGTAAAAACTTAAAAAATCATCTTCTCTAAATTTACAAAGGCTAGAGTTAAGATATATTTTTGCATGAAACATTGTGTAGTGAACTCTTGCAAATTGTTCAAATTATAGCCCTGGGGTCAAAATTGATTCCGCCCCGGGGGTCATTGATTTTCATTATGTACATATAGTGAAAAAAATAAAAAATATTTTTGTCTGAAGGCACAAGGCATAGAGCTTTGATGTTTGATATATAATATCATTTATAGGTCCTCTACCAAAGTTGTTCAAATTTTTCCCCTGGTGTCAAAATTGGCCCTGCCCTGGGGCAGTGTTTCTCATTGTGTACACATAGTAAAAACAGAAAATAAAACATATGTTTTCTGAATGGGAGAAAGCTATAGCTTAGATATTTGACTTGAAATGTTGTTTGGTGGACCTGTATCAAAATTGTTTTGAATTAAACCCTTGGGTCAAAATTATGCCTTGCCCAAGGGGACAGTGACCTACTTCCTTGTCCTTTGATGTACAGCAACGACATTTTGACCATGTGCACAGTTTTAGTTGTAAAATTGAACTTTGATATCAGGTGACCTAGATTTTGATGATGTGACCTACTTTCTTGTCCTTTGATGTACAGCTATGAAATTTGAACCATGCGGTGGCATAGCATTTTTCTCAAATGCAATCTTGTTTTTTAATTGAACTGTACTCCCAAATTAACATGGAATTTCAAAATGCTGGACAATAATATATGCTTTGATAATCTGGTAACAATTAATAAATTGATAACTGAATTCTAATTTAATAAGAACTACATTTTATTTCTTCTATAACCTTTAAAAGAACGAAAACAAAGCACACGGCATAATTTTCTGATTAAAAAAAAAACAAATTTTATCCAGACCATGAAAAAACATTTGAGTAGGGGCAAATTTTGTGAGTCGGTCGCGTTACTGCAAACAAACATTTTTTTAAGGATGGCCTCACTTTTTGTTTTCTTTACTCTTCATGAGGTAACTGTACAGATTTAATATTTTCATTTGTTTGATGTGAACTTTATGATCCCTGACAGTTGTTAAACTTTTTGATTTTTATCTTCTTTAAGTCAAGAGCTTTAATTACAAATCTAATTGTGTTTGTTGGTTCATTGACAGATAATTTGTTATCTATAGGACAATGATTTATCAAGCTTTGTGCAATGTTTTTCATTTAATAATGTATGAAAACAAGAGAATTTTGATTACAATAAGAAATCATGTTTGTTGTATTTTTGTAATTTAAAGGTAATCAGAATGTGTTGTTTTGTTTTTATATGTGCAGTCTTTGCAACTCTTGTTTATAAATCATATGTGGTCATCATAAATGCCCAACCTAACATAATGTCAACATAGAGCAGTATTTTCTGGTGAGCTTTTGGGACATGACTCAAACTCATGTTATTATGTATAACCTTCAAACGAATACAAACTAGTTCTCTGTTACTGACAATTTATAATGACTAGATCACTGCTTGCAGGCATCATGAATGAAACTTGTTAAGCATCTAACAACATTGATAAAATCTTTAAATATTCCATCATCATAGAACCAATGTGTGCAGTGTCAACCTTTGACTGCACATTTCTTCACCGGATAACTTCTATTTCACAGTACAATAAGACTTTTCAATATTACACAGATTCAGCAGGGTTAAAAGGCTTAAATAAACCGAGAATTACAAAGACAACATCCATATTTGGTCTAATTAAGCTAAAGGTATTTACCCCATATATCTTGCATGTTCATGGAGTGTCATTAATCACATGCCTTTCCCATTGTCATATTTTACTCTAATTTTGTGAGTGATTTGGTGGAATTTAGACCACAGCAGGCAAAAAAAATTTGACATGAAGAGACAGTGCTTGTAAATGACTGCTCTAACAACATAGTTAATTGTCAATTTAAGACAGTTTAATTGCCTGGCCTCTGACATAGTTTGCAAGTGTGGGAATATTTCTTACCTGTAATGTGTAAATTACCTAGGTGGTGCATTAAAATGCATGAACTTCTTGAAACCAGGGGGATACAACTTGTTATAAATGTCAATTATAATTAACCAAAAACAATGATTGTAATTAACTCAATGACATTATACATGGAAACATGCTTGTATTACATATTACATCATTTCATATTCATTGACATACAGTGTTTATTTATGCACCAGGTATCAGAATATGTCTGATTTTCAATTACAGTTGCAAAATTATTTTTGAAAATTGTCGGCTATTTTCTATGCAAGGTGGTTTTTAATGTTTGAATGGTTATCAATTAACTTTTTGAAGTGATAATGTCTTGCAAATGCCACGTGTATATATTGCCATGTTAAATGCAACAAAATGGCTTTATTACAGAATAAATAATACAAATGATAATCATAACATCACAATCATGTCTTGCAAAAAAAAAAAAAAATCCTTACACCTTTGCTGGTGGACGTTCACTTTCTGGTAACAAACTTTCTTCCTGCAAGTTATCAGGATCATCCAGAAGCCTTGCTTAGCTTCCCTCTCAATATAGAGCCACTCTAGACCTGTCTGTATGGACTGCTGCATAATTTTATCTTTACAATTTTGTCTTTTTTGCCTTCATGGTTTGTTTATGTACAGTCAGTGCCAGTGCTTGCATTTATTCTTATTGACAGAAATATAAAAAGATATTTATACAGATATTTGAAGTCATTTATCATACTAATAATGAACGCTTTATAGATGAACAGGCATATCAGTGATAGGATTTTGTTCAATTAAAAAGTCGTTAAGTTTTTACACCTTTTTTTTTTTAGATGACATGGTTAATGTATTATGAATAGGAACTGAATTACAGCGTTTGTCTTTTTTGTGTTTTTTTTTTGGATGAAATGGTTAATATATTATGAATAGGAACTGAAGTTGAATCATCAACTTGACCATAAATAATTCAGAAATGTAATAATCTGAAGTTAGGAATTTATACCATTTGTTTTCTTAGAATCTATAAGTTGTTCAATATAGCCTATGTTGAAATATTTGTATTAATGTTAAATGATATAGTATTTTAGTCATAATTTATTTATGCATTGTCTACGGGCAAAATGTTTGAATGAAATGAAATGTCAGCAAAGTCAGTCAAATGACGGCCAGCATAGCTCAATTGGTTAGAGCACAACTCTTGCAATCTTGATTTTGTGGGTTCAATTCCTGGACTCGCCAACTATAGAAAATACTAAGTCTTTCGGATGAAACTTTTATGGTCCCCTTGAGAGCTTAAACACTTGGCATGCTATACGAACCAGAAACTTCTAGAATTAGGGTATCTTTCTGTATGTGTATCATGCATTATCCTCCAAAACCTTGAATGACTCTGCAGCTGAAATGGGAAAATTCATTATTTTAACGGAAGCGAAATGCAAAAAGGACACTAGAAACATAAAATCTAGATTTAAGTAAGGTAAACTATTCACAGGTCAAGATATATATCATTTTGATTGACGAGACAGTGTTTGGTTGACTGGCCATCTTTTTTATTTACATTACACATACATACACGAAATCCCTTTGAAATAGGTATTCATAATCATGTGTGTAAATACCAATCTCTTTGCTAATATTTAAAAGTTTTACATTTATCTGCTCCGAGAAGTCATAGTAAAAATATTTGATTAGGAAATATTTCATATTGACGAAGGTGTAGGAAGACCTTAAATAATCTCCCATTGTTTGTTGTTCAAATGTGGCTAGATTTTTGGAAAAATGTTGAAATTGAATGCAATGAAAGTCAATATATTATTATGTTTGTACCACATTTATGTTAAACCAATAAAGAAATTTTGCTGAATGGTTAATGTTATATATCAGGTGTGTATTGCAATAAAATTAGAGCAATTTGATGAAAGTGAAGACAATATTAAATAAATCTCAGGTTTTTGGATATATATCATTATATCACAAATTTCTAGTATAATTATGTATTGCTTTTAGATCTGATAACTTTCTGTGCTTAAATCATTTAAGAAATCTACAGTATAATAGTTTTTCAGCATTAAGATGGATAAGATTCAATATTTTTATTTAAATCTTGTAGACTAAAATGGGTAATTTTAATTTTCTTATCAGAAAAGTTTGTAATTATGAAAGTGAATTACATGGTTGGGTTGATAATATCAGTATTATACAATAAAGTTTTTTGTTATGGTAAGAATCTGTATTATATTTAGAACCACAGATATTTTTAGAAAGCTCGGTTGACACTAATCTTTGAAAAGGAGGTTTAAAATGGAGGATCAGTTGTTGAGCTGCGATAGATCAATGTCAGTAATCTTCTTTAGCAGTTATATATATATCTTCCTATAATTTTAAATCTTCAGCTTGCAATCTGTTATTCATCTAATCTATAAATGGGAAACATTCAGGATAGTAATCTAAAGATACAATGTTTGGTTTAAACATATTTATTTAAGCTTGATTGCAAAACAAGTTCTTGCAACTACTTATAATTCTATCACTTTCGAGTCTGCTTCCTGGAACCAACCTGAGTACTGATGTCATATGAAGAAACACGGACCAGAGTTGTTGCAGGGAGGTGTTTGCTCTAGAGGTTGATTTTAATGTTGTCCTTCTTTGAAAAGATCTTATAGGTTGCTGCAAAAAGGATATAATGCTTTGCAGAGAATTTGCATCACAATTAAAAATTGCGGACCTTCCAAGATAGCCCAATATATTGGACATTGAATGAAGCATTAAGGTTGGTTTGAGTCAGCAATTTCAGTGACAGCAGTGGCTAGATTATGAAAGTCTCTATGTAACCAATGCCAGGCTGTCCAGCGTCCCTAAAATTCCTAAAAAATCCTAATTTTTTTCAGTTTGGCTAAAATTCCTAAAAAAATGAAAAATTCAAAGGGAATTCCTAAAAAAGCCCTATTTTTTCACTTAAATTCCTATTTTTTTTATCTTTTGTGATAAACATAATGCGAAACAACCATGTTACAATCACAACTTAAATTCGAACACAGTCAGTGGAGCTCAGATGTCATGTCTGTCTAAATTGCATAAAGTCACATAAAGTCACATGTTGTATTTACTTCAACTCCTGCAGAAATGCTATACTTGATTAATTACCAGATGTTATCAGAAAAATTATAAGAAACTGTTTGTTTTAAATAGAACAATGAAAATTGTCCGACTTTGACTATATCAAAATAGTCACCAGTTTAAAATTGTGATAAAAAAATTTCCAAGGAAGTTACATTTTTATTGGAGTTTTACCATTTACCTCAGTCTTAGGTGTATTTAAAGCAACTATTTACATTATGAACCACTAAATTTCATCAAACTTTTAGTTTATGTAGGGGTCCTTATTAATAAAATCTTAATTTGTAATCAAGTTATTTTCAAGTGATGACTGTAAAACAGATCTTTGGTAAGTGATACCAGCTGGCAGATCTAGACAAGTCTCCATTGCTAAGTGGGTAAGGTAAACTGGCAGTAATGATTGGATGCTTTAACCATTTTGCTACCCAATTAGTGTACTAAGAAGTGACACATTCATCTGTCCTTTTTGTACACATTAACATGTACTGAACATATGTTATAACATATAGTGTAAGTTTTTTTAAAATCTGGAAAAAAACTGTTGAAAATCATTGAAAACACTGACATTGTTGTGAAATTTCTACAATTTTTAGTAGCCTGATTTATCTTGAACAAATTCTTCATTGTGTATACCCTGCTGTTTGAATTTAAGTTTTAATATTCCTGGGAATGACTTGAGTTGGTCATACTGTTTTTATTATTTTTTTAAAAAAGATCAAGACTTGTTGAAAATGTACCAACCTTAAAATGAATAAATGTTGATAATAAATGCATTTATAGCTAAAATAAATCTAAAGCATAATTTCCCCTTCCATTTATTATTGGCTAATCATAGCTTAACTAATTGAATATTGGTAGTTCTGGGATACTTATAACTTTGAAAATGTTTTCATTCTAGTTATGTTTTAATGTAGTTTTTCAGCTCTTTTTAAAGGCAGTTAACCAGTGAATCCATTTCTTCACTGGCGACTATGGAACACTGGTAACACCTTTGCTATAACCGAACTAGAGCATTATTTGTGAGTTACTTTTGTGTTAAATATGCAAAAGTGAGCCCATATCATGGTCTTTGAGGCCATAATTTAGTTACGAAATTCCAAATTTTAGCCCTAAAATTTCTTTTATTTACCCTAAAATTCCTAATTTTAGCCCTAAAATTTTTTAAAAATTGCCCTAAAATTTGCCCTTAATTTTTGTCAGAAGGTGCTGGACAGCCTGCAATGCACCTGCTCTAAAGCTGAAAATTTAGAATAATAATGAGTCAACAATTGGAATCTTCCATATGACATGAGAAAATTGGACAGCTGTTATAATGATTTAGTACATGTGCCTTAGTACATAGTACATGTGCCTTAATACATGTACCTTAATCAAAAAGAAAAATTGTTTGAGTTAAAGTGCAATGAAATGTACATTTTAATATACATTGTCTACTCCAGTTTGTAAAATAATAAATCATTAATTTAAATTTGCTCCCATCACTTAATCAATCTGGTTTAAAATTTTCAGAATGTTTTATACATTACTGAATAAAGCCTAAAACGTTTTATATATAAGAGCAAATGAAATATATGAAGCAAGTTATGTGAATTTGTTGATCACAGTTCTGTATAATGTAGTTGCATACTATAAAGATGAGAAATCATGAATTCAATTACAGCAAGCTTTCATTTTGTGAATAGACCTTTATTATCCTATGATATACAAGGAAAAAGAGCAATATTAGCGGCACAGAAAGTTCATGATCTGAGAGTTAAAAGTACATCCTTTCTTTCTCAGACATTAACTAAATCAAAAGCCAGAAATAGCGTTTTATATTAGAAATAGCCACCTACTCCTTATTAAGACTTGTGTTTTGAAGGAATTAGTCATTCAACATGGTCCAAAAGTGGTGTGTGGATACAGTGAATGTGCTAAAATGACAAGACATTTGTTTTCAGCAATATTTTCATTAATTGTTTGTCAGAATATTAGCAATATCTTTACTGTTTCCATAGAAAAGAGACATAAAGGTGATGATATAAGTGTCTGCTAGTGATATATTTTTTCTCCAAAATAGTATATCCTAAAAAAGAGACATTAATAAAAGGCAAGGTAGATGAAGTATATATGTATATATGACTTATTATAATTATTTCCTGGTCAGTTTCTTTTGTTTAAAGGTTTATTTTTCTCTGAAAGTAAAAGTGAAAGGTTAGTTAATTGTGCAGTTAAGGGTTTGTTAAGTGAAGTAATTAAATAACAAAAGCTACAATTATGGTCATTCTAATAACAGTGATTTTTTTTCCAATTTTTAAAACAACCTGTGGCTTTCTGAAGGGGAAAATATAGCGCGATAAATCAGGGAAAACACGAAATCAAATTCCAACAACTGAAAATGGGATTTTGCCATACATTTTATTAAAAAAATTAATTTCAATTTAATTTAACATGCATGGTACATAGCAGAGGCTTCCTGTAGGGACAGATTTCTGTCTTCTAGCTGATATAAGTCAGATGCTATTAAGTCATGGTTCTTGTAAGGAAGAGCACAAGGCATTTTAGGGGAAAATATTAGCATTTTTAGGGGAAAATATACCTATTTTTGGCTAGGGGAAACAACCTTTATTCGGCTGTAAAATACAGTGAAAAAAATCACTGAATAACAAGTATGGGATCCATTGTTTCCATGATGTACGCAAATAATTCACTTTAAATCTGAAATTTACTGGAATATTGAGTTCCAAAATAACTTCCTTATCATGATTTAATTTCCTAAGGTCAGTTTCTTTTGTTTAACAAGTTTTTTTCTCTCTGAAAGTAAAAGTGAAGGGTTTGTTAATTGTGCAGTTAAGGGTTTGTTAATTGAGCCAATTAAAAAACAAAAGCTACAATTCTTTATCTGAATAGAGGTCATTCTTATAACAATGAGATCAATTGTTTCTTAAATGTATGCAAATGATGTACTTAAAATCTTAAGCTTACTGGAAATTTTATTAAGTTCCAAATGACTTGGATGTTATTCCAAATAAAACCTTAGTCACCTGTATGTGTGAAACTGAAACCAAATTTTAAAATGATATTCATTATAATTAAGCAAGGAAAACTATTAATTTTTGTTAACAATAAAAAGTTTCTATAACTCCGGGATATTAATGCTATAAATTGTCTTCCTTGTTTATTGTAGGGATCGATATGTAGGGTGTCTGGTCAGGAAATCCTTTACTATAAGTTACTTGGCTATGAAAAACATGGTGAAGAAATGCCTACTGAGATACGAATTGATTTCCTTCAAAGAAATATTAGAAGAAATTGAATAATATAACCACATGATATTTTGTTTGGGTACTTAAACAATTCCAAGAGCAATTATTAGTTTTGCTTATTAAATATAGTTGTGTTTACATTGATTCATGAATATGGAAGGTTGGGGGTCATAATCAGACATATACATATGCCGCAGGGCCGGCAAAATCTGATTTTGACTTACTTGTCCGTTTTTATCTAAAGCATTTCTTAACTTGTCCGTATGATATTTGCAGTCAATTCTTGAAAATTTCCACTTGTCCGTACAGGCTGTGGGACAACCTGGGCAATACGCCGACAATTGATTTTGCCGGCCCTGCATATGCCTAAAGTTTAGTACCAGTCTATGATATCTGCATCACCAAACTGCATATAAAATGGTGTTTGCTCAATTTTGGTACTTATGATGATAATGAATCCCGTAAAGAACAAGTATCCTGGGTGAAGTTAAGATAATTTTATCAGTCAGTTTAAAATCTTAAATGGGAGAACACAGTCCTCCAAATATACCATACCATTATTTTAAGTTTGGGAAATTTTGCTTGTTTACCTGTAATTTAAAAATGCATACTTGACACAAGGTTTTTTTTTTTGTGTAAAAAAAATTCCAACACGCCTGTGTGACCTTATTTAAATTTTCAGGAGGGTGGGGGATTATAGACGTGAATTATTTTGACAATGTTTAATTAATAATAAGTATTGCTAAAAGAAAACCTGCTCCCAGACTTATTCTAACTTGTTGTCTTGACTTGAACCTGTTACCATTGCAAAATCAATCAGTAAAATGCCAAATAAATTTATCTTGTTATTCAGTGTCCTTAAGCTGCTTACAATCAGACTAATCAGGATCAATAGATGCTTGTCACACAACCTAAATTGTTAATTGATTATTTTCTTTTGAACTGATACAAAAAAAAAAGAGGTAAAAATTCTGTCTAGCTTAAATTTGTGGAAAATGCACTGAAATAAGAGTTCTTTTAGAATATATTTTGTAATTTTTTTAGAATTATTGGCCTGTCATTTTGGAACAAATATAAATCTCTTAGTCAATTGATATTAAGTTTTACTTTGCGCCTATTTCGTTTTATGATAATTTTACATGCTTTGAGATTGATATTATTATAACACTTTACCATGCTAAGAGACTTGTCCATCTTAATTCAATATGGACAAGACCCTTCATCTTTTTTAAGGACAAATTCAAAACACATACTGATAAAATAGCGAACTTTGCAGACCATGATCAGGAAGCATGGATGTGTCGGTTGATCTTGGTCTGGAATGGGTAGATTTATTTGCGGGCAGCAGGCTAGTTAGAATAATTATACAGCCTGCAAATATATTGCAATGAAATTAAAGTGGCTATTAATTTTAAGAGTCTTGAAAAACTTAAATTACAGTCGACATTGTATTAAGAGACCACTCAAGGGACTGCCAAAAATTGGTCTCTTAATAAAGTGGTCTCTCAATAGAATTCTGGAAAATTCGAGACTTTTTATTACAAGTCATAGATATAATAACATCTTTTTATAAAAACAAAAACTATACAATATTATGTATGTATTACCGTTTTATAATTACATTTTTTTTTTTTTTAAAGTCATCAATATTGTTTGTTTTTGATTTTTAGTAGAAATTTGTGTTCAAATGTGTTTTTCGCTCATAATACTGTAAACATATCATTTTGACCATGATACAAAGCATATTGTCTTATATTTTTAATATGTTCATACACATCTCCTGCTGAACATACTTTAGAATCATCAGCCAGAGCTCCAGATAATTATTTATGCAATGAGTTTTAATAAACTTCTTGATTTTTTCAACAATTAGTTTTCACACTACCCCGATTTCAAATTCAATAAGATTTTTAGTACAACATGTATTTTGTAAAGCATCAGATGAGCACCTACACCATCAGCAATGAAAGGCTCGACTCTGTAATGTTTAGTCTACTAGGTTTCACGATTTTATTTCCACTACAATCGATGACATTTGCTATTTACTCAGACTCAATTCCATGCACGATTTCCTCATACAATTTATCCGGTCTTATTAGTTGTCTGTCTTTTTTTCGCTCGATCCGACATCATTTTTCGATAAGGGAGGTCACTCTCAGCACATGACAAAACTATGCAAACGCGGTGTTGTGATACGTTATTGCTGTGACAAAATATGTCACAATAAATATTACGATCGGAAAATCCGATTTTGAAACGATTGCAATTGTTATTCATTTCGTTTTTAAACGACAATTATTTGTGACCAATGACCATGAAAATTATTTGTTTGTTTGCTTGTATACATCTAGCCTACTCGCTAATTACACAGGTGAGAATGCCCGCAGGGACGATTGTTTGTCACAGCCGTTTAATAGATACTTTAACACTTAATTTTGTACATTTGGGCCGACATTCAGTGGCCGCTGGCCGCGATATAAAATAGTCGTTTAATGGAATTAAATTAAATAGTAAAAATCATCGGGAGGGATTTTATGCGGCCGCTTAATAAAAAAGTCGCTTAATAAAGGTGGCCGCAAGTACGATGCCGACTGTATTAGATTCAAGGCCATCCTTACAGAAAAGTTTGTTTGCAGTAACGCGACCGACTCACAAAATTTGCCCCTACTCAAAATTTTTTTTCATGGTCTGGATAAAAAAAAAATTTTTTGAATCAAAAAATTATGCCTTGTGCTTTGTTTTTGTTCTTTTAAAGGTTAATAGAAGAAATAAAATGTAGGTCTTATTAAATTAGAATTCAGTTATCAATTTATTAATTGTTACCAGATTATCAAAGCATATATTGTCCAGCATTTTGAAATTCCATGTTTATTTGGGAGTACAGTTCAATAAAAATCGACCTACCTACCCACCTTTAAGATTCTGGGTCGGGTTACTGCAAACAAACATTTTTTTAAGGATGGCCCAATCAAAATGTCTTCCCTGCAGTTACGCATATTTATTCAATATTTCATATCCTTTGCAATATCAAAATGTTCGTTTGAGTGACATTTGACATTGATCATAGTATCATGTCTTGGATTTCTATGTTGCATAAGATACAAAGTTTCCTTCTTTCGAATGCTGTCTGAGGGATGAGAATGAGTCAGCAAAAAATATTTCTTAAAGGGACTCCACTGAGGTTTTTTGACATGACGGGACTGAAAATATTTTTTCCAAATAAATGTACCATTTGATGTAGGTTTAGACCACTAATCTTTGTGAAAAATTAGAGATCATTTGTGCACTTCTTTTTCCAGAATAATTATTCAAATTGTAAAAAAATGACAAAAAATTAAAAGCGTTTAAACGCTTTTCACTCAATCGGGCTAAGACACGCATAAAAATACGATTTTCAATTTATTTCAAAGTATATTTCTTCACTATCTTTGCATATATATTTGTTTAAAGTGCTCTAGCTCATTTATGTAAGAAATTCAAATGTTAGGTTTTTAGGCTTTTAAACCTCAGTGGAGTCCCTTTAAAAAAGAAAACAGAACAACTTGCAAAGAGAGCATGAAATTCCTCAAAATGGATTGTTATATGTGAAAATTTGATAGTGTGCAGTGACAAAGAAAGTTTGAAAGTGATACGAGACCTACTCCATCATATAGAGAAACAAGACGTGTTGAATAATTAAAACGGTAAGACCTGGCTACTATAACAGTGCCCTATACGACAGAAGTTTCCATCAATCAGGTTTTTCATGTTACGACAAGAGCGAGAACACTGTAATATGTCAGAATGTACTATTAGTATAACATAGCATTTCAGTTTGAAGTGAAATAAAAAAGTATTTAAAGATACTCCTCTGTTGTCATGGTTATTATTTTCCATTTATGGTTATTCCTTCATCCTATGGTGGCTATATTATGGCGTGGCACCATGGAAATTTATAGCACTCGATAATGCCATTCCCAATGGAGTGAAGTGAAGCAGCCTGGGGTCAAGAAAATTAGCTCTTTTTTATACGATAGAGAATTTATGAAAAAACATGCATATAAGTCCTTATAATTGTTGCAAGTTACATGTTATACGTACATGTATATCTATTTTAAGCTTTAGAAAATGAATAATTTTGTGTAATATATTTTGCAATTTTAATTTTATTGAAATGCAAAGTAAATTTTATATCCAAATTTCATAGAAGAAAAAAAAAAAAATGTCATAAATCAGTATGTTGGTTTTGTTTAGACGCGGCTCAAATGTTTATTTATTGCTGAATAGTAAATGAAAAATGAGAAAATTTTATGGTTTTATATCTACGGGAATTCTACATTTATACACCTAGTAAAATAAACATTTTATTGAATATGGCACATAGCTAGCATTCTTGCGTAAAACAAAATCGTTTGTTACAAAGTCAAGCGTATTAGCTCTCCTAATATGGTAGTCATCCTATTCAGCTAATGTCCTGATTATAGAAGGGTTGCTTTTAGTTAAAGTTCATTATAAATTGTCCCAAAATTGGTTTCAAGGTAATAAATACTCTGGTTGTAGAATAACCATATTGTTTGCGTACAGTAACATGATATTTTAATGCGAGTATAACTCCTTTTTGGGATGCTCTTTTCTCTGATTAATTTCAAATTGTTAGAGGGTTCAAATTACACCTATTTAATTGTTTCACTGATAATAAATGCAAAGCTATAGATTTCCGGTTTGAAAGAGTTTGAAGTGAGGTCAGTAATTAACCTAGCTCTTTTTATCCTTAATTAGTATTGACTTCTGTTTTTGTATGAATTTTGAGTGCATTATCTATGCTGGTATAAAAAAAATGAGTTGTTAGTCAAGTAATGCTGTGACATCTTTTGTTTTGAACATTATACTATAAAAATGACTGCTGAATAATAAATAAATTAGGTCAAGGTGATTTAAACCATTATTTGAAAAAATTTAATATAAGTTGTTTATGTGTTCTTTTCACAATGCAGAAAAATAGGAATCCAATTAACCTTATGCATTTTATGTTCCCTTAAGTCCAAATTATTTTAAATTGTTAATTAAGAAACAATTAACTGAAGAGGAAATAAAAATGCATACAAAACTTTTTATCAGCCACATGTAATTCTGTTTACACATAATGGCTTAATTATAATGATTTTAATTATTTAATGCATTTATCCAGATCTCTGCTTTATGGTTTTATTCCCTCTCATGAACTTTTCATTACTTCTATAAATGTTGCTTGTTTATTATGCAAATGTATGCAGTGGCGAGTGTTGAACGACTGTGGCTTAATATCAGATCTGCATGTGCATGACTATCCGTGAGTGAATGCCACAAATTATATATATCCCAGCGGCTTTTAATTTGATTAGCCAGACCGGATACACATTGTAATAGTATATTTATTGCAAGAAATAATTCTTAATTTATTCTATATGACAATGCTTACATGATTTTGATATAGGATAATGAAGGGTGTTTAATCTGAATTGCCAAATATGCATGGTTTGAATCTGGAACAAGATTTAAATAACGTAGTGAAATGTAAATATGAAAACCATGTTCTTTCTTTTTTAGCTTAATGATTTGATTACAAAAATAAAAATTTTACATTCGTACAAAATAAGAGGTTTAAGTGTACCAATTGGTAATTTAAGGCATAGTTTAGATGCCCTCCGTTTGTGATAATTTGCCAAGCCCAATTGCCAAGACTATGTCAGTGTATTTTGAAACAATTATCTCAATTTTAAGGGCACCTGACCTTTATCTAATTGATAGCAGCAGATTTCACTCACAAATATTCTGTCTGTGTAATAAATTTCAGTGTTGTCAAACTTTTATGATAATAAAGCATGACTTCATATAATTGAAGGTCAATATCAATATTGTCATATTGACCAGTGTGTGTGTTGGTCAACATGCTCTATTGAAATCTCCTAGGGGTATGATCTTTCCATTTATAGTTAATATCGATGCGATAGTTATCTTGAATTAGGATGCGATAGGAAAACTGATTAATACCTTTATAGTTGACCATCATTCAATTTACAAATATTTAAGGCTGTTTTACAGTCTGAAATGGTCAATAAGTCGTGTGCAGCATATGGAAGTTCATGGTTTGCATCTGGATTGTCGAGTTTATGTTAATAAAACTATCAGGCAATTTGTTTGTACATTCATTTGCGAATGTCATTGGACGTGGGTTCTTAACATCTTAAGTTGTCAGCCCAAACATCTGTCTTGATATTGAGACTTGCAAGATTGAACGATCGTTTGCTGTGACAGGTTTTTGTTGAAGAAGACTTAAGTGATGGCACTTCAGACCCTTTGTCTGTACAAATGCCTGTTTTGTCAAATGGCCACTTGTAAACCTTATAAATATATCTTGTCTTTATGTCAGTTGCTTTGAAGAGAAGGTATGGGGACTTTTCAGTTTAAATTTACAAGGGTGCCTGTTAAGTTTTAGATTCAATGTTTGCAAGGTATTTTCACCCTTTCACAAGGGACCATTTATAACAATAGTAAAAGATGTACATTGTCATGAGGTAGTTTGTCAAATTAAAATTTCTCATATTTACCAAAATGCCAAATATTTTTTCTCAGTTTAATTAGTTGGGGGGGGGGGGTCTTTTTTGCCAGGGTCAAAGGGCAGATATATATCTCTTTGAGAGACAAATTGTTATTTTATTATATTACTCTTCATTACTTGATTTTTAGGGGAGTGGAGGAGGGATTGAGCTTTCAATTTTAGAAACCGTAAAAGTACAACATATAGTTTCAGATTGTATGAGATAGTTGTCTTTGTCTTAATAATAATTTAGTTTTAATAACATTGTCATTTTGAGTCTGTGATAAAACGTGTTCTGCTATTATGGTCACATTGTGACTGAAAATTGGAAAATTCCAAGAAAGATTAATCCTTGATATTTTGCCAGACATCACGTCCATACATATTTCATGAGTCTCTTAATTGATTCCAGTGCGGATAGTTGCTTTTTTATGTTTTGGTTAATTATAGCTAAGATTTTCTATAAGTGATGACTCCATTATATGTATTTGTATTTATTATGTTCTCAAAAGTTGTATAACTCAAATGTTAGTATTTATTTTTTGAATGACACGTTTGAAAACACTGACAAATTGTTTTGAATGTTTTATCACAAGCATAACCTTGGTGAGTTTTTGGAAGATATAAATAAATGATCTGTCATATGCAGATGAATTGTTAAACATGTTCTTTTGATATCCTAGTTTGCCCTAGATGCTGGAGACACTAAATTAGTCAGTTTTCCAATCTTCTCTTTAAAAAATACTTTCCGTTTCCTTATTTTATATGAACTTCATTATTAAACAGGTCTGAACTAGATAAAGTATTAAAGGGGTACATTATTAACCTTAATGCCACCTCCGCTAAATATCTTAAATGGTCATGTCCATCTCTCAATCTAGACAATTTAACTAGGTTGAGGGCCACTCACTTTCAGAGCAAATAAGCTGAGAATTGCCAGCTAAAGAGAATAATATTATAGTTATTAGACTTTAATCAAATGGAAAATAATCAGAATCTGGGTGCCTGAAATCACTACATAGTCTTGTGCCATTCACACTACATAACTCTGTACCTCTTACTACATAACTGCAATTACATATGCCAATTAAAAGGTTCAACAGTAATTATAACACAATCCTAAATTGTCATAACTGGACCAAATAAATATAGATTAGATAACAGTTGTTTTTAAAACCATCTATGTGTACTAGATATAAAGTTATCATGAAATGTTCCCACAACTCTGTGTCCTTGCAAATAAAAGAGTCTATTTTTGAAATTCAAGTACTTGATAATTCTATTCTTGGGGTCCTTTATCAGATATCATAAATCTATTTATGACTTCAGTTTGTGGGTATAGCACTTCTATATCCTGTGCAAATTCAGTACTCCTCTAGACACCAGTATAATGATTGTAAGGGACTGACTGATTTTGTCAGATGTGTAATGACCTTTGCATTGCTTTCACTGAACAATGATAGGGCCTTGCAACCGATGCAGAGCTAGATCATCCTGTACAACCAACATCCTTATGGCCAGACCAGCTTGTGATATCATATTACTAGTTTAGTTGGCTGCTTATAATGTTTAAGCATTGAATTTTGATGAAGAAATCCTTAAAATAATCAAAAGTGAAACAATTTCAAATTAAAGGGACTCTTGACTGAGGTCAAAAGCCTGAAAGCATAAAATTGGAAATTCTTGCATAGATCAAGTGAATCACTTGAATTAAAAAAGTCCTGGAAAGGATAGTCATGAAATTTACCCAGAAATATATTTTAACATCAATTTTTTGTGTGATTCTTAGCCTGAATGATATAAAAAGCATTTCAAAGCTTGTTATATGCACAATTGAAATTCATATTAAAAATTGGGTGAAAATTGCTTCAAACCTGCATCAGATGGTTCATAATATATATTTTGGAAAAATATTTCTAGTCCCATTATATCAAAAAGGTGCCATAGTAGTTAAGATGTTTGTCTCCCAACCATGGGGGTAGTTGGTTTGAGCCCTACAGGATCACAGGCATGTTTCTTCATATGGCACTTGTTAGTACTGGCAAGTTTTTAGACTGGTGCTGAGATCTTTCCTCAGACAATAGACAATAGTTCATTTCTATTTGCCAAATAATGTTTGAAAATTTCAAATTTAAAGCATTTTTTTATGTAAGTTTATTTAATAAATTTAGGATGGTTAAAGTTTACATCAACAAAACAGTATAATATTTGGTTTAAGGAACATCTGTCATTACCAATATATCTAAACTTGTATCCACCCACTCTGGAATGTGACATTCTGAATGTTACATCATTTCTAGATAGGATATTCTTAAGCTATTTTATATGCAGGCTAAGTGCAGCAAAATGAGCAATATTTTATCATTTCTTTTTATAGTGAAACAACATGACTTGTACAGTATAATTAAATTCATCAATTTTTGCTATAAAGTATGCATTTTCAAGGACAAATGCTTGAATTTTATACAGTAAAAAAAAATGGTAAAGTTATTGATGTGTACAATGGTTCATTACAAGAAACATTTAAACCGAACCATTTTCACATTATGACACCAGGAGATCAGACTGGTGTAGGACTGTGTAGGAAAAGGTGATTAGACTGGTGTTAAAGTTGAGAGTTTAACAGAACGAAATATACTTTTGATAAAATGATGAAATATATAAGACAAATAATTGTTTATCTTAACATACTGTACCATAGACCTATGCTAAAATGATTCTCAAAGTAATTACTAATGATGTTCTTGAGGGGGCTGGCGGATGGTGCTTAGCTTGCAATAACCACTACTGCCAGCAAACCTGCATCATATAAGGATTCCATTTTTCTCCAATTTTAATCCCAATCAGTTGAACTTTAAAAGCTTGATATCACTTAAAAAATTAGAACAGTCCATGGACCATTGAAAAACTTGATGTGGGATATTACTTTAGAGATGGGAGATTGGTGTATATCAGGTTTATCATAATTTATAATACTGATTGTTTCATGTTGTTGAATCGATTTTCATTTTTGAAGTATTTGAAATGGAAGACAATTCACCTGTTACACATCAATGTTGACATAATAGCTGATCAAACATTATGTCATGTTATAAGAACATAACAAGAGTACTGTACAACTGTCTTTAACAGTAAAGTAAACAGTTATTGTCTGGTCACCTTAGTGCATTTATGGGTTAATTCCTATTAAATTATCTAAGGAGTTAACTCATTACTGCACACTAAGGTGACAATGTATATATTGACATTTGTAGTCTTCCTATGTTTCATTAATGGGTAATATAAGGCAGTTTTATCTTATTTTTACATCAGAAAAAGGGAGCTTTCTGTATGTTAATCTTCAATAATTTTTAGCTCACCTGAGCATGCTCAGGGTGAGCTTTTAGGATCGATGATTGTCCGTCGTCCGTCGTCCGTCCGTCCGTCGTCCGTTCACATTTAGTTGTTAACACTCTAGCGGTCACATTTTTGCCTCAATCATCATCAAACTTGGTCAGGATGCTTATCTAGTTGATAGCTCGGATGAGTTCGAACATGGGTCATCTCGGATGAGAAACTAGGTCACAAGAGCTAAAAATAGAAAAACCTTGTTAACACTCTAGAGGTCACATTTTTGCCTCAATCATCATCAAACTTGGTCAGGATGTTTGTCTAGGTGATAGCTGGGATGAGTTCGAACATGGGTCATCTCGGATGAAAAAGTAGGTCACCGGAGCTAAAAATAGAAAAACCTTGTTAACACTCTAGGGTCACCATTTTTGCATCAATCATCATCAAACTTGGTCAAGATGCTTGTCTAGGTGATAGCTCGGATGAGTTCGAACATGGGTCATCTCGGATGAAAAAGTAGGTCACCAGAGCTAAAAATAGAAAAACCTTGTTAACACTCTAGCGGTCACATTTTTGCATCAATCATCATCAAACTTGGTCAGGATGCTTGTCTAGTTGATAGCTCGGATGAGTTCGAACATGGGTCATCTCGGATGAAAAAGTAGGTCACCGGAGCTAAAAATAGAAAAACCTTGTTAACACTCTAGCGGTCACATTTTTGCATCAATCATCATCAAACTTGGTCAAGATGCTTGTCTAGGTGATAGCTCGGATGAGTTCGAACATGGGTCATCTCGGATGAAAAAGTAGGTCACCGGAGCTAAAAATAGAAAAACCTTGTTAACACTCTAGGGGTCACATTTTTGCATCAATCATCATCAAACTTGGTCAGGATGCTTATCTAGTTGATAGCTCGGATGAGTGTGAACATGGGTCATCTTGGATGAAAAAGTAGGTCACCGGAGCTAAAAATAGAAAAACCTTGTTAACACTCTAGTGGTCACATTTTTGCATCAATCATCATCAAACTTGATCAAGATGCTTGTCTAGGTGATAGCTCGGATGAGTTCGAACATGGGTCATCTCGGATGAAAAACTAGGTCACAGGAGCTAAAAATAGAAAACCTTGTTAACACTCTAGTGGTCACAATTTTGACTCAATTGTCATCAAACTTGGTCAGGAAACTTGTCTAGGTCATTGCTGGGAAGAAATTGAACATGGGTCATCTTGGATGAAAAAGTAGGTCACTGGAGCTAAAAATAGAAAAATCTTGTTAACACTCTAGTTGCTACTGTTGTGATCCAAATATTCTGTTAATTGGTCTGAAAGTTTGTTTTGATGATTTCTAAGTCAAGTTCGTACATTGGTCATCTTGGATGAAAAAAACTAGGTCACACCGCCCAAATATGGAAAAACCTTGTTAACATTCTAGTGGTCACATTTTCGACTCAGTTATCATCAAACTTGGTCAGGATGCTTGTATAGGTAATTGCTTGGATGAGTTCGAAATCGCATGTGGAACTAGGTCACCGGAGCTAAAAATAGAAAAATCTTGTTAACACTCTAGTTGCTACTGTTTTGATCCAAGTATCCTTGAAATTGGTCTAAAAGTTTGTTTTGATGATTTCTAGGTCAAGTTTGAATATGTGTCACCTGGGTAAAAAACTAGGTCGCACTGCTCAAATATGGATAATCCTTGTTAACACTGTAGTGGTCACATTTTTGACTCACCTGTCATGAGACTTGGTCAGAATGCTTGTCTAGGTAATTGTTTGGATGAGTTTGATAAATCAGGTGAGCGATCTAGGGCCATCATGGCCCTCTTGTTTTTTGTACCTGTGGATCCTTTCTAATGTATTTTAATGTTTTAAGATTACTAAACAGATTTGAAAAGTATTTATTTCATTTTTGTGACATATAAAGACGCTTCAAAAATTGTGTTGTTCAACAACCTGAAGGCAGCAGAATGGACATAACTTCATGTGGAAATGAAAAATAACTTTATTTAAAAAGTAGAAATATACTGCAAGAGAGTGTCTGTGGCCGAGTGGTTAAGGTTGTTAATTTCGAACCTCTAGCCTTCAACAGCTGTAGATTGAAGCTGTGCAAGCATCATCCGATTCAGCTATCCAGCCAGCTGACATTCTACTTGGGGTGCCCATCACTGCCTGAAATATGTATACTGAAATAATGCACAGTACAGAGGGGCACTCCATTAGCTGGAAAGTTGCCATATGACCTATACTATGTTGGTATTGCAAGGTGCTATGTAACCCAAGCAAACAAAAAAAATTATAATAATATACTACAACAGTGCTTAGCTGACATGCACATGCATAATGTTACCATACAGATTGCACAGTGTTAACCAATGTTGATATTTAAATCCCTTAAATATGAAAGCAAAACAGGTTTGTTATGTAAAGTTGGCAAGGTTAATTAATGTTGTAAAATTGGCGATAAAGCTTTTAATCAGCATTGAAAGGGTGGTCTCATATGGTAGTAGATTCCTTATTTAATCATGAGATTTTAGTGTCACCTTGTAAACATTAGGATTTATAGTGTTTGTTTGTGTCAGATAAATTTGTTGTTATCTGTATGCAGATAATGGGCTGACTGGTTAATTAACCTTTAGCCAGCTGGCAGTAACAGATTCTTCCAATGTGACAAGTGTCCACCAAGATTGGCCCAGCACATCTCAAGCCGTCTTGGTCTGCATTGTTCTATAAAGTTAATAAATATTTTTTAAATTTCCCCTTAAGTCAACAAAGGTTTCAAAGGTGGAAAGAGTCCTGCATTTACGATATTATATTTAGATATTAGTGTTGTGTTAAGTGTAAAAGATGCAGTTGCCTAAAGAAGAGCCAAAATATTACAATAAGATCAGACCTGAGAAAAGAATTTAGGAAATGTAAAAAGGTTAAATATTTAAGTAATAATTTCAGGTTTTTATAATTATGCAGTATAATGATTGATTTTCCATATTTCTACAGCAGTAGTGCTATTATGCAGCACTTAAATGATGTTTGAATATTTTTTTACCTTCTTTTGGTTAAAAATTACGGGATGTATCCTTTAACTTAATTAGTCTGGGAGGGGGATGTTGGTGAATGAAAGATTAACTGCAAATCCACCCACTTGAAATTGTTGTTATTCAGGTTATAAAGATCAGGTTGAATATTTGAATATGTTTAGTCTTTATAAATCCATGAAAGTTTAGTAAGAAGACCAGGAGATGGTCATATGGGTTTCAACAAATCCTCGACTGCTATACATTTTTCTGTGCTTTTAATACAGAGTTGAGATTATAAAGCTTTGTGCATTGAGGTGCAAACATTAACTATTCATAAGCATGTCTACAGATAAGGATGAAAGTTGTGAGAATAAAACGGAAAAGACATTTCCTTACATATATTAAAATTGAAATGAAGTACTCAAAAAATGTTACACTGTTGTATTAAGCTTTGCTTACTCTGTTTAATAAGTGTGAATACTTATCATTTTCTTCTAATAATATTTTGCAGGATCATTGGCAGCTGAATCTGTGACGGTTAGCAATGATATAGAAGTGAAACCTACTCAAGACCCACTACTTGATCCAGCCAACAGAGTAGATGTTACCCTTAACTGTACTGGAAGTAGATCAGATCTTAGTTATTACATCAAAAATAGGTAAGGACACCACTGTACTCCCAGGGCAGCACATTGTTCAATTTTACAAAGATTGAATGGCTTCCTTCTGTTTACATTTGAGATCAATGATCTAACTTCTATAAAAGAAAGAAATGGTTTTCTTTAGTACTAAAATATGGAGGCACTATTTTGTGCCAGAGTAAATTGGAGAGGTGTTATTCAGTCTTTGTAAAAATGAAAAATTTGCTGACATTTTACAGGTTGTAACAAAATGCATTATGTAAGGTTAATAAGTCAAAAAATCTTTGATATATTACAAACTTTTGAGATTGAGTCTAGTGTGATTAACCAGCATTTTATTTGTTTAATCTTTTGAAATTTACAAAATGGTAGTAATGTGCAGACTGGCATTCAATCTTTTCACATAAAACTTAAAGTAAGGATTTTACAAATATTACACAGTCTAGAAAACTGTAGACCAGTTTCATGTCAGTCTCTCCTTTTTGACTGAAATAACTATGAGGTTTGCAATCAATTGCTTGAAATATAACTGGCAAACATGTATGTCTATTGTCTACAATGTGGAGCCAGGCTCATCTACGACCACATTATGCAGGGTTGAAGGCTGTCCAAATAGCTAAATCCACAGTGTCCTAATATCTAATGGACCACAGGTATGCTAGTTTTGGGCTTGACACATGTAGGTCCATAATGATTTGTTAACTTACTTAAGGTGATATTTTTTTGTTTGTTTATAAAAGTTGTACACAATGTACATGTACTTGAATTGTGTTAAGACCCATTCTAAAATAGGTTACTGCCTGCATGCCTAGTGTAATAAACTAAGTCTGATGGACTGGCTGGAAAAAAAACAACAACAAATTATTGTTGGTTGATATGAATTATTGGATATGGAATTCCATAAATATATACGTTTTCAAATTCAGAGCAAGCAGTCATTAACACAAATTTATTAGGACGAAAGTCAGTAAGAATTTTTTTACAAACAATTTTTAGTGTAAATTTGGACACTTGTCTTGTGTAAATTTGGACACCAGTGTCAGTGAAAATTTGGACACCAGTCTGCTTACTACAGTGGCAATTATGATCAAATGTCATAATCTTTCTAAATTATTTTATCATCAATTTGATTCTGAATGAATGCATTCTCTAACTTAATATTTGCTTGCAATTCAAGGGAAACAACCCTGTGAATACTAAATTTTCTTTGTCTTTGTAGTTAATTACCTTTGATGATATCAAATATGTTTTAAGTTGTTTCATTGAATTAATGTTTTAGATATGTTTTTATTTTCAGGCTTATAAATGTTTGACTTGAAATGTTTATAATTAGTCTTAATTAAGACCATTAGATTTAATAAACAGTACTTTGTTGAAGCAGTTTGTTCCAGAAGATATATTTGCATAAGTAAAATGAATGCAAGAAACTTAGGCTTCCTATCAGTACTATAATTTTATATTCTGTATACCTCTAAAATATAACACCTTTGTAAATGACGGCTTGAATTTTATGTTTGCATTTCTTTAAGAGTGCTTCTAGTTGTGGTTACAATAATTCATTTTTTTAGTTTGAATTTGACTATATCATGCATAGCCTTTTGTTAAGTCTTGCAAGTTATCTAATTTTATTGCCTTAAGAAAATTTATAATCATTTAGAGGATGTGGTTTATGATTTATTTTTCAATTTGTTTATTTTGAAATACAGAGTCGCATGGGCTTTCACAGACAGCAAGGGCAGAAAACATGATTTAACCCAATCGTTCTATCAGGATCCAAAGTCTGAATATGCTGCAATACACTTTAAAAGCGGACATATTGGTTTTAAATATTTACAAGAAAGCGCAACAAAACTATATGTGTTCAGTTTATCCATTAATGGTATGTGGTGTGAACCCCCATAATTGTTTTTAAAGGCATTTTTTTTGCTTTATTGTTGGGGAATGATTTTTTCATATCACTTGTGTTACTATAGTGAAAAACATATACCCAACTTTGTGTAATCATGACATGTTCAGTAGAGACTGTAGCTGAAGTTTTAATTATATTCTCTCTATAATCATCATGACTTGTTGTATCTCACTAGGCATTGGCAACAAGACTGATTGTGATACAGTAGCTCAAGCAAAGGGTTTTTCCCCTAGAATACACGAAACAGTGCAAAAAAGCTATATGTATTTAGTTTAGACTATTTAGTTATATATAAATGGCTTGTATTCCTAAACTTTTGTTTATTTTTGAATAAATTTTAAATTGAAATAAACTATGTCAGGTCAAATACATGTTCTAAATCAGTCTTGTTGGTCATGCATAAAGGTGTCTCTCAAAACAAACTATATATAAACAGGGGAAAAAAGACTAAGGAAAAAAAAAAGAATTTTATGGAAACAAATACATGGGAACAGCAGTTACTGTGAAAGAAAGACAGCTCTATCTGAGACTGGTCATGAATATTGAAAAAAAACAAAAACAAAAAAACACTTAAAGCTGCGTGCCTCCAGATTAGCAAAAAATCAAACTGAAGAAAAATGTGCTTAGATTTAAAAAAAAAAGTAAAAAAAAAAGGTTCAATTTCAAGAAATAATTAACATATCATGTTAGATTAATGACTGATTTTTTTGCAGTATTTATCATTATACTTTAACTGCTTGTTGGCTACTATTGGATATTTTGACCTCCTTTTGGATAAGTTACGTGTTAATTTATTGCCATTTGTAATAATTTAATTAATTTCTTTGTTCAATTAACTACATTTTACTTTTAAATATATTTTTAAAATTTTCACGAGCATTAGCACGTATCTGGAGGCGTGCTGCTTTAAGACATAAACCAGTGCAAAAGGATCAGTCATCAGGGAAGATATTATTAACGTATCATTACATGTTAATGTGGTTATTTTGAGAGGCTCAAAAGTTTTTTATAATTAGACGGTCAGTGAGATTTGACAGCTAAAATCTAAATGCTTGGCCAGTATTTATTAACATTAGCTTACCTTTGTTGGCCAAATAGCTTATCACAAGGTGACCTCGATTCAACACTCTTTACATTTATATTGTAACTTTGTTTTGAACACCATGTTTCCTCATGTTCAACCCCGTTTGTTGACAAAAATTTACTGGTAAATTGAATATTTACTTTGTTGTGAAAATAAATGAAATACTATTGTGTGTTCTTGCATATTGAACACTTCATGTGGATTCATTGGACATGGAAAAATATGGTGTGGAATCAAAGATAGGGTTGAATCCAGGACACCTGATGCTAAATTAGATGTAAAAATATCACCAAAGAAATTTTTTCTTGTGAATTTCTTTGAAAATTTTAAATTGAAAGATCCCACACCCTATAATTAATCATTCTTATAACTGCTTTGTCACATTTTCACTTACCTAGTAGCTCATGATTTTTGAAAAATAATTAATTTCTCTATTTCTTTTGCATCAAATTCTGAAATGTTTTGTGTAAGTTGAAGGAAAAAAATTATCAGAAGCTTACAATAAGGAAGACTATTCGAAATTCTTTCATAACAGTTTCCATAGAATATATTCTTTCATTTGAGCAGTTAAGTCTTATTTGTTTAAAAATTACAAAATAATGATTTCAAGGTAGTAGAAAGACTTATCAACATCAAAATATTATATAAAACATTTACTGGGAGATCAGTTAGATAGATTTTCTTTTTAAACTAATTTAGCTTAAAAAGGTCAGGGCTTTAATGTAATGAAGTCCTTGTCAAAGAGCAATTTTGCAAATTGGTGTATTGTTCAATTTTTAGAGAAAGGGTAATAAAAATATTCCATCTTGATAAAAAAAATTTAAGATATAAATTTGGATTAAAAAAATATGGCCTGTTCCTTACTGATATAAGCTGGCATATATTAAAGGGACTCCACTGAGTTTTTTTACATGAACAGACTAGAAACAATTTTTTCTAGATTAATGTTCCATTTTATGAAGGTCTAGACCAATAACTTGTGTGCAAAATTTCGAATCACATGCTCAATTTTAAAAAAATAAAAAATTGAGAACAATTATTCTGATTGTGCAAAATTTTGCTCATGCCATTTATACAAAAAAAAATTTTTTTAGTACCAAAGTCTCACTCAAAAGGCAAACTCCATTTAGTTCTAAACTTGTATATGAATAATTGTCTGTTTTCTTTGTGGAAGCCGTAGGGGGGGGGGGGGGGGGGGGGGGGAAATTGAAATTACAGATAAGACAGTTTTTTATACACCATTGCAACTGCTCTTTCAAGGCTCACATACAGTAGTCAATTATGTAACTAAATTGTGCAGGTTATAGATGGGTGTAACTAAATATTTTTAACTTTTTTTCTTCTATATGTCGTTTTATAACTGCTCAAATATTAAACACACTGTGCTGCATGGCTAGAGATTTTTGAGTGAAAGATTGTATAGGACATGCTCTTTGTGTAAAGACTTTCTGCTCTTTATAAGGCACTAGAACACTGTTGTAGTCAGTTTGCTAATTGAAGAAAATCATATTTATCATTGTTAATTGTTGCATGAAATATAGCAGCATTTACTTCTACTATTTGGTAACTTTGAAAATACTTATGTGTCAATAACAGACATTAAAGTTTTACCAGTATAAAGGCAGTCCAGGCCAAAATTTGTAATAGTCTGAGCAGTATGCTGGTAAAAAAAGGTATTTTATTTAACATTTCAGTACTGAAATCTCTTTTGTTTTCGCTTGTCTATAACAGAGCGGAAAGTCATCTGAAAGGAGCATTGTAATTGCTTATTTAAAATATTTATGAATCGTACCAGCAATTACTGAATTATTGAAAGTTTTTGGTCATACCATTTCATTGGCTGTTTAGTTCCATGATTTGTACTGATTGGATTAAACTCTTGACACCCAGGCTTTCTAACATTTATACCGACTTAATCCATAATCAATCATCATCATCATTGTCATCAGCATTGCAATCATCAATCATCATTGATCTTGATATTTTAATTAGGTTGCAATATTGAAATGAGGAACTTGTTATGTAATGATGTGCCTAATATGTCATATTTTACAACTTATTTGTGCAGAAAGATTTTTTTTTCATTTTGGTTGCCGTACGTGTAACTCTAACCTTAAACAGTATAAAACTCAAGTTTGTTTGGTTTAAATTATGAAAGTTGTTTGATAATTTTACTTTTGTGCCAAGGTGTAATTAATAATAATGTGTAGGCTTTCCAAGTTTGAGTTTCTGAGGTTTTCATCTTAATAAGAGGCTATGTGATTGGGGGAAAACTGGTAGTTGTTTTTGATCATCTATGTTTATGTACAGAATAGAGAGAGGGGAACTTTTTATGTGTACTTAAAACCAATAAAACTGATTCTGTCCATGCCACCAGTGCAGAAAAGTTTCAGTTGGCATCATCTAGGAAGTCATATCATAAGCATCTGCACTGCTTGCTCTTCAGTCAGTACATACTTCAAAATTTCCCCATAAAATGATGATTTGTTTTGTCTAGACTTAGCCCATTTAAGACTTACAATGGTAAGGATTCAAATATATGAATGTACTTTCTTGATATATACAGTCTTCTGAATGAACATATTATATGATTTTTACAGTGCCTTATTTAAACCCTGAATGCAATCTTTAAAAAGTCTGTCTGCCTACCTCTTAAAAAAGTACAAAAATTAAAAGCAGCAACACTACCATAAAATGGAAATGCCTTAAGACACTATAAGCCATTGTTAAAATAAAGTTCAAGTATGATCAATAAATGTAAAATATTTTTATAGACAATAGATTAAGTCACACTACCCATTTTCTTTGGATGATAAGCTAGTTGTAGACTTAGTAATATATTACAATAATACTTTTGTATTTTTCTTACAGATCACAGAATTAGATAGGATTTTATTTGAATATTAATTAGATAGTTATGTTTACCTTTGATTGTCAATCATTGATGTGATTTCTTTACAGCATATGGTGGTCAAGAATTATGCCAGGTGGTAAAATAATTCCAATGACCAGAAATTTTTATCCTGCCACCGATCTCATGCAGCGAAAATTTGAAATAGATATTAAATACACTGTCGAGTATAGCCCGTCAACAGGGGGCGGATACAGTTTCGACTTAAATATCATTGGTTTGATTTTATAATTCATAGAACTTACTGAACATGTGTGAACTTTGTCACTAATTTATCCTAATGACTGACCGAACTATATATAAAAATGGCTCAAAGGGGGCACACTTTTTAACTTTTTATATTTATCACAGCTTCTTTTCATCTTTACTTCAACTTGACTTGTATCTTTAAAACATAGTATGAAAGTGCCTGTTTTTTTTCCTGTATTTCCTTGCAATTTTGTCATCTATCAGTTTGTTTACTTGTTCTCTATCTCTAGATCTATAAATCACCTGAATTTCTCATATAGCCTGTTTGATAAAAAGCGTGAAGTGCCTGTTTCCTTTTCCTGTATCTTCTTACATTTTTATCTCCTATCAGTTCATGAACTTGTTCTCTATCAGACTGTTAAGTTGTTCTGTATCAGACTGTTCAGTTGTTCTCTATCAGACTGTTAGGTTGTTCTCTATCAGACTATTAAGTTGTTCTCTATCAGACTGTTAAGTTGTTCTCTATCAGACTGTTAAGTTGTTCTGTATCAGACAGTTAAGTTGTTCTGTATCAGACTGCTAAGTTGTTCTCTATCAGACTATTAAGTTGTTCTCTATCAGACTGTTAAGTTGTTCTCTATCAGACTGTTAAGTTGTTCTCTATCAGACTGTTAAGTTGTTCTCTATCAGACTGTTAAGTTGTTCTCTATCTTTAGATCACCTGAATTTCTCGTAGAGGCTGTTTGATACAATGCTTGAAGTGCATGTTTATTCTTTGACTAATTTTCATCCACAGGGTCATATGGAGCTTTATCAACCGTAGTGGCTTGCAGACTATGCTTACCGAAAGTTTTTACCCACAAACAAAACTTCAGGATCTCTTTGAACACGACTCACCAAAGCAGAAATATTCCATATCTTACGGACAGCAAAATGCAAAAGATCACTATACCTTCTCTTTGACTGTACTTCGTAGGTGTTTTTTTTTGTGTTTGTTTTTTTTGGTTTGTTTTTTTCTTGTCTGTCTGCCCTTGGCATCAACGTTCTGTTAACCTATTAAAGTGTTCTTTTGTATTTGCTTCTTTCCATCTTTGTTATTCATCAGATGTTTTAAAAGACACCAAGACTACATAATTTAATGTTTGTATAATTTTTTTTTTTTTGCCAATATTTGAATAGGAAATTTATTTTTGGTTAAAACCTTGAGTGTGCTGTCAAATGATTATTGTTTCAGTAGCAAGGTAACATGTCTCACAAAGTTTTGGCTACATTCAATACCCTATGATAAATCATTAATGTTGTTGTCCTCGCTTTTGTCAGTTATTTGGCTTTTGTCAATCTTTATTTTCTTTGCCCTAAAGAAACAATTTTGTATTTTCAATTCCGATTATGTTTTGATTGATAATGGATAGTTTTTACAATTACTAGGGCAACCTAATTAAAGTTTTGAAACATTTAGATGTTTAATGCCATATCTTACTAATATTTACATTAGAATTATGCATTGAAACAGCCATATTCCCTTTTCTTTAAAGGCTATATAATGTAGTGCTATTTCTTATAATAATATCTAATTATCTGACCTGTAGATCTAATTCTGCTACATCAATAGTACATACTATATCCTTACAAGAATTTTGATGCTTTTCTTATCTATTTAATGCTGATATACACCAGGAACCAAGGTTTAAACTCAAATCTTCAGTATTTGATTGGTCAGAAATTGCCACTGAATATTCAATGGCATTATTTATACATTGAAAGTTTATTATACTGACTAAACATTGTATATATAACAATTTCATCTATTACAATCCCCCCTCCCCCTCCAAAAAAAGGGGAAAAAAATAAAAAATGAAAAAATAGATAGATAGATAGGAATAGCGAACTACAGACAGCATAATTTTTTTATTTTTTGTGATAAGTCAGTGTCATAGTTTAATACTACACCCACAAATATATATATATATTAATTCTAGAGCTATGTCCATCAAATCTACCTCTGCTTTTAGCTAGTTATATGCACCCCTAGTTATAAGTATAAACAATCTATGTATATTACCGTCTTAGATGTAGTCCTTTCCAGTCTGTGTACATGAAGGTCTCCATTACTGTGTCTTTGTATCGTTTCCTTCTGTTGTGGACTCATTGGTGACTAGTCTCAGATGTTCTGTTGTATTATTCCAAAACCGACTGTATGATACTATCCTATGGACTAGAACTGTGTCCCCAAATGCTTTTTACCAATAGACAGAGAATTTGTTTAGTAAAGTGGTTAGGTTTGTGTTTGTTTATCTCGGTTCATGATGATTTTTATTATTATAAAACCCCTTTACCTCTCTCCATATCACCTAACCCCCCCCCCCCCCCAATTCTTTTATTCTTTATTTCATTTTCATTCCATTGTTCATTCAAATATTTTTTTCCGATGACATAAAGGAAAATTCTTAACATTAAGAATGTGAAAATTATTTAGTCCTAAGAACTTGAAGACTGTAATTTATATAGTTAGTTATATATATTTTGTATAAGGCCTTGATGTGATTTGATTTGTTGCACATACATCCAGTGAGTGATAGCCAGATTAATGTTTTTGTTTGTTTGTGTTTTTTTTTACAGGTTTTTATGCACACAGTCACGGTGGAAGATACAACTTTACAATAATGTGTTTAGATTAAATTTTATACATGTAATTATGAATGTAAATTAGGTAACATTTCATGAAAAACGACAAGGAAAAAACATTTCTTTCTGAACATTGCTGTTTAGCCGGATGGTTATCAAAATTCTTGATCTAGTTTTAGCTCAACTATTCAAAGAATAAGGAGACCTATTGTAAGCACACAGGCATTGATGTTGGCGTCAAACTTGGGTTAAGTTTTTGTGTGCAAGTTGGTATCTCGAAAACCACTGAAGGGATTTTGTTGCAACTTCACACACTTATTTAAGAGCGTAATAGAATGTCACTATCCAGGGGCCTTCTACAATGGATTTTGACAGTGTTTTGGCCCTTTTAATGAACTTAAAAAAATTCAATATCAAGGTTCTTGTTTTTCTATCAAGCACTGAAAATAGTCAAGCACTCTGTCCTACAGACAGCTCTTGTTTGTTTAATGTTTGTGCAACGAGAACAGAAATTTAGTAATGATATTACTTTTCTAAAGTGTTGTAAATTGAAAAACCTTTAGATTAAAAGAGAGTACATATAGACTGTTACAGGAATGGGCATGAGAGAATTGTTTTAACCCTGGCAATGTTGAAACTAAAACTGCAAAACCTTTGCTATGTTGGCTGACTAGACTGACTATACTGCAGTCTGTCCGGACTACTATCTATTGGCTGACCAACTTTCAAATTTTCATCATGATAATCCTAGTATTGTTTTTTTTGGACAGAGATATTTAGAAAATTCAACAGTCTATGGGTTGATTGAAAATTACCTGTTTTACAAAGTTTCATAGTTAAAATAAGTGTTAAGAAATTGATTAAACTTAGTACAAAATGTATTATGCAATATGCACACTGTTTCACAGGTTCGTTTGGAGCTATAAAAGTGTGGGCAGCAATGAATCTATTCAACTCTCTCTTGGATTTTATATTGACTCAATCTTGAACACTTCAACATACTCTTTATCCTACGGCGAAGTGTACCCCGGCACTAAAAAAGGGGGCTACTTTACTGCAATCAAAATTTCAGGTCTAAGATCATGTTTCATGTTTGGGTTCATTAGTATTCCTGTATGTGTTTTCTTTTGTCCCACATGCATGACATTGTTATGTCACTGACTTTGGTCCTCAGTTTCTTTTGTTTATTTATTTAGCTTGATTATATGAAGTATTTGGAGAGCTGTCCTACCCTGGCGTAGGAGTTCAGATTTCAGGTTAAAGTTTTTACTGTTACTTCTTTATTGCTTACAGTATCAAACTTCAAATATATATTCCTTATCATCAACCACATCTTATGTGACAAGATTCAATACTATAGAAACAATATTTTCAGAATGATCTCCCCTTGAACTTTGAATTTTCCTTCAAAAATGTTAATTTTTTTCTCTCAATTCTTTAGTTTGTAAGGGATCATCTTCAAACTTTAATAAACACATCATATGCAACAAGATTTTCAACTCTAGCACCAATTTTTCTTAGAATTTTCTCCCCATGAACTTAGATTTTCCTTAAGAATGTTATATTTTACTCTTTATTTCTTTATTTCACATTATTTTCACATGTGTGACAAGATTCATAACTCTGGCATTAGAATTTCCAGCTTGAACTAAGATTTTTTTTCTTTAACTTCTTTATTTTTTAAAGGATTTACTTTAAACTTTAAATTTAAATTTCACATCAACTCCCATATCACCCATTCATAGTTTTGTCTTTACTGTGTCCAGTATTTAATTAGTCAGGCGTGCTGTTTCCTCTCACAGCTCTTGTTATCGTATTGGCGTCAACAAAACCAGTTTTTGATACATCAAAATGAATAGTTGCACCCCTAATTATATGGGACTGTATGTTGTGGGTTATGCGAGACAATGTCCTTGCTAGTAACATGGCCTTAGAATGACCAGTTATTGAATGGATGTGATTTTTGTTCACAGTTTTTGCATTATTTATGACATGCCTTGTAGAAAGTTATTTTCTGTATTTATCTGGTAATACACCTTTGTTTTTGTGTAATGTTTCGCAGGTTTCAATGGACATATAAACTACACAACAGCAAAGAATATAAGCCATTAGCGCTAGCCTTTTATTTGGATAGTAGTATTGATAAAGAAAAGTATAAATCAGAGTACGGTCAGGTTGAGGATGGCTACTTTAATTCAATACTTATTAAAGGTGGTTTTTAAAAATGAATTATTTCTTGCTGCTTTTATTTGCACAAGCTTTTTCTTCTTCATTTCATATTTTTTGTCACATGTTCTGTTGCTTGCTAGAAGTTACAACCAATGTTTTTTTTTTTAAATTTGAACATAAACAATCAAATGTGTCTTCAGAAAATTGTCTTGCTGTTCAAGGGGTTTGGTATCTTTGTTATGTTTTAATTGGTGATGATGGATTGATATTATGACAAAAATAATTTTTTTTTTTTAAATTTTGAATGGCTTAAACACTGTTTACAATGCCATAATATATATATATATACTGTGAAGAACCTGTGCACACACAAATAACAATGTATTTCAACATTCATACACATTTACCTGCATGTGTGCATACAATTTATTATCCTGTTTAGTTCCTTGTACATGGGGTATTTTTATGCTCCCCAAAAAATTTCGGGGGAGCATATAGTCGGCGCCTTGTCCGTCTGTCCGTCCGTCCGTCTGTCCGTCCGTTTTCTTGTCCGGAGCATAACTTGAAAACCCTTGAAGATAATTTGTTTAAACTTCATACAGTGGTAGAGGGCATTGAGGGGGAGTGCAGTGTCAAAGAACCATAACTCTATTTTGCCCGGTTTTTGAATTATCTCCCCTTAAAGAAAAATCTTGTCCGGGGCATAACTCTAAAACTATAAGAGATATCAACATGAAACTTTGTAGGTGAATAGATCTCAAAGGGTAGATGTGCAGAGCATAAGAACAATAAGATGTGCAGAGCATAAGAACAATAACTCTTTTTGTCCTAATTTTGGAGTTATTGCCCTTTGTTAATTTCAACACTTTGAACTTTGTCCGGAACATAACTCTAAAACTATAAGAGATATCAAGATGAAACATTGTAGGTAGATATAGAAAAATCTTGTCCGGGGCATAACTCTAAAACTACAAGAGATATCAACATGAAACTTTGAAGGTGAATAGATCTCATTGGGTAGATGTGCAGTGCATAAGAACAATAACTCTTTTTGTCCTAATTTTGGAGTTATTGCCCATTGTTAATTTTAACACTGAACTTTGTCCGGAACATAACTCTAAAATTACAAGAGATATCAAGATGAAACATTGTAGGTAGATAGATCTAATTGAGTAGGAGTGCAGTGCAAAAAAAACATAACACTGTTAAGCCTCATTTTTGAATTATCTCCCCTTTTAGAAAAATCTTGTACTGGACATAGCTGTAAAACTATAAGAGATATGAAACTTTGTAGGTAGATGTATCTCAATGGGTAGATGTGCAGTGCACAAGAATCATAACTCTGCCTTGCCTAATTCTGGAGTTATTGCCATTTGTTTATTTTTACTTTTTGAAGTTGTCCGGAACATAACTCGGAAACCATAAGAGATATCAACAAGAAACTTTGTAAGTTGATAGATAACAGTGATTAGAAGTGCAGTGGAAAGAACAGTAACTCTGCCTTTCCTTATTTTGGAATTATTGCACTTTGAACTTTTTCCAGGGAGATAACTCTGAAACTACAAGAGGTGTACTTTCCTGTGTCCAAAACCTATTCGGGGAGCATCACCCGGCTCAAACCGGGCTCTTGTTTGATTCAAATGTCATTTCTTAAAAAAAAGTTTGAAGTTACATGGCTATAATGACTTTATATTTGAATTACTTCTTATTGCGCAGTGCTCATGTAACTGTTGAAGGCCTGACGTTAACTTATTTATGGTTGCTTTTTCTTATGAACTTGTGTTCAATTACAATTTGCGTTCTATGGTCATATTTATCTGATTCTGGATTTAATAATATCTCCGATATTCCTGTCAGCAACTTCTCTAACTCATAATAAAGATTCAAGGTTTCCATGCTGCAACATATGGAGCATACTGTGACATATGGAGTATGCTGTGACATATTGAGTATGCTGTGACATAGGGTGTATGCTGTGATTAGCTCAGGTACAAAGTCTGTGACCATGCTAGAGTCATTTTTAACTGCTCCATGATTCTGTCTTTCCATAATTGTTAAATTCATTGCCCCTGTACTGTAATTTCGATGACAAACTTAATCCTTTATTGCTGAACGTTAGCTGATGAAATCATGTAATAATGTATGCATTGCTATTTAACTTATGAGAACGTGTCTGTAAAAAGTGGTCAAATTTCCCTTAGAGGAATTATATTGGAAAAATAAGTCTTCAAAAAAATAGAACCTGTGACAAAATTTCAGATCAATTTCCATTTGTTTGTTGGTTTTTTTTAGCAAATAATTTATAAAGCTTATTAATAACAGCTTGAATGGCTGTATAATATAAAAGCCTGTCATATCATTGGCTGCAAATAAACAGATAGTTTAACAATAATATCTTTTGCATGTTTTGATTTTTTTATATGAAAAATAGATTAAAAACAAGATGTATTATTGGATCGATGGCCTCTAGGAGATGGGCAAAAGGCAGGACAGCAGAGGTCAAGGTTATGCATACCTAAAGAGGTCAAATGTCAGATACAAATTCGATAACTTTTGTATGAACAATTTTGTATTCTTGAATTTTATCAGTTATGCTCGCATCTTGGCAGTATAATCAATGTCAATAATATGCAAGGTGAAGGCCACCAGAAAAGATGAAATACTTTGTCTTGAGAATAGTAATCTTCTACACCAGCATGGAGTCTAAGGATTACTCATTACAAATATATCATAATGAGATTTAGTGTTGCACACATGAATCAAGTCTCTGGGTCAAAGGTCAAGGTAACACTTAAAAGCGAAACTTCTACATTTAATGTTATATAACTTGGCAATAATATTGTATGGCACTCTAGTTTTGTGCACACAATTCAGGTCAAGGTCACATACAAAGGTCAAGGGTCAGACAAGAAATTGAGTATTGGTCATTTAGTGATCATAAAATGTTGGATTTTAATATTAATGTTCACAATAATTATCTCTTTTTCTTATTTACAATTTTTCTTGAAAGGTTCTTTTTCTTTTAAAGTATTTTTGCTTGTCTAAACTGATTTAATTTTAGCATCTAACTTTGTGAAAGGTTGAAAAATAATAAATTAATACTTCGTTTTTTTTTATTATCTAACTATGCTTGCAATATATCTTTATTATTAAGTGAAATGGAGCAGGTTTAAATCCCATCGTCGGGAAATAATTTGTTCAAATATTAACATATTCTGAACTAATGCTTTAAAATGAAACCAAATTGTCATTCTGGAATAACTTCATATTTTTGGTTTACCAAAATAAGGTCAATAACTGATTTCATTGGTTGTACCAAAATGAGGCCAAATTGTCATTCCAAGTAACTGATTTCATTGGTTGTACCAAAATGAGGCCAAATTGTCATTCCAAGTAACTGATTTCATTGGTTGTACCAAAATGAGGCCAAATTGTCATTAAAAATAACTGACTTCATTGGCTGTACCAAAATTAGGCCAAATTGTCATTCCAAGTAACTGATTTCATTGGTTGTACCAAAATGAGGCCAAATTGTCATTAAAAATAACTTATTTCATTGGTTGTACCAAAATTAGGCCAAATTGTCATTAAAAATAACTGATTTCATTGGTTGTACCAAAATGAGGCCAAATTGTCATTAAAAATAACTGATTTCATTGGTTGTACCAAAATGAGGCCAAATTGTCATTAAAAATAACTGATCTTTTTTCAAAATTATCATCTCTTTATAAACTATATCATATAGTTGAACAAAACCAAGGTGCATTGTCAGACCATTGTTGCTTAGCTCAAACATGCATATTATTACGGTGATTTTTGTGGCTTTATTTCTTTATAATGCAAAATGACAAAGTTCTGCCAATTTTTAAATGTGTATGATTTTTTTTTCTTTGTTGAAAAAAAAAATGTACATGACATGTGTTTTAGAATGGCAGTTAGTTTTTTAAATTCAAGATTTTTGCTAGTTTTATTTGGTACCAGTTGTACATGTTATTAGAATTTCTCAGAAAATGTCATTTTGTATTTTTACGCTATCTCTGTACTTGTTAGTTTATGATTATGTTTATTTTTGTATCACATGATACTATTATTAGCACACTGAATTCTGATCGTATACTAACCATATTTAAGACACATTTGTCTTGATAGAAATAAAAAAACCTTGAAAATAAAAAATGATTTTTTTAATTGAGTAAATGAAGATACCGGAGTTGAATTATCATACTCCTGGTTTACTTTCAACTTGAATACCATATACCCCAGTTCAAATACCATTGTAATCTTCAATTCAATGACTCCAGCCAAGGTTGTTAATTATTATGCTGTTAATTTGTCAAAACCAAATATTTGCTGTACATGCTATTCCAGTTGGAAACAGGTTCTTGCAGTGTCTGTGTAATTTATTTTCTAGAAACATTATTAGTCGTAGCAAAATTATCCGAAACAGAGGCATTTTAAATGGTACTGGACAACCAGCATCCAGACTTAATGTTATGCAAGATGACTATTAATTAGATATGGGTATTTTGGTACAGACTGAACCACAATATTTACATACTAAAAATCAGTTTGGATGTTTAGTAAATATATAAATCAGAATTGAGCAGTGCATACATAGTAACTGTTAATATATTGTTGGGTTAAGATGGTGACATTCTCTTCTGTTTTTTTTTTTGCCAAGCAAAAAATTGGAGCTTTACTAAAAAACAGCGAATTGTTATAACGTTGCGAGTTTCTGTATGCTTTATACTGGCATATTGTATTGCTACAATTTCTTTGCTGATATCTTGATATGTAAAAAGATTTGTGTGATTTCTCAAAGCCTTTAATCTGCTAGAAATAAAGTGAAAAGCATTTGCCACCAGTATGATGGTCAGTCGTCTGGCCAGACTCTGTACTGCTGGTAGCTTAGTGTTTTGTATTTTGATAATGAATCCCTTCTGTTTGAATGTACTGTTTGTTGTAAATGCAAAGCACACAAATTTAGCAGATTAATGGTTCATTTGGAAATTATATTGTTTATAAAATGTTTTTGAGTTAAGCAAAAAAATGTTGATTGAAAATCTTTGCTGCTTTTTTGAAGATTTTTTTGGCTTTTCGTCATAGTTTTCATCAGCTCGTTAATTTTCAGTACTTCGAAGTCTTTCAACATATCAAGATATATTTAGAGTGTATGGTGCAAAGAGTTTGTAACTCGCAGCTTATCAGTTATGGACACAGTCTTTTTGCACCAACCACACAATGTTTGGTTTATTTTAGGTCTGGTATTTGCTTTGCACATTTTTTTTGCTTAACATGTCTATTGCTTTGATTGACAGGATAACTTGGACTTATAGGGTTAACAATAGCTCGTCTGAGCTCCTTTTAACGGAAGGTTTCTACTCAACCAAAGAGGCCGCTGCTTTATTTGAAAACGCCGGTTCACGCTACGAACTGTCGTATGACCGTGGTGACTCCGGATACAAATTTGATATAAAGATCTCAGGTGCTAAATTCAGACTCGAAACTGTTGAGTTTTTTTTCTATTTGGAAAAAAAAATTTGGCATTACATTTAGCCAAATAAAATTTTTTCTGATCTAGAAATACTTCTTATTTATTAGTTGTAAAAAAGGTTATTGTTTTTACTAACTGTTTCAGTATACAAAGTAAATCGTGGTGAAGGTGTGTTTAGTAGAAATGTTGTTGATCTTTCAGGACAGCTTAAAGTTCCATTGATTTGTCCTTTGTTGGTTAACTTTATTTAGTTAAATTCACTAATTGGATAACCATCAAGTTGGTATTAGTTCTCATTTACTTATCGATACCCATGTGTAAAGTAGGCTAAATATCATCATTTTAGCTGCTTTCAAAAGCTGTTGTTTTTTGTTGTTTTTTTTGGGGTGTTTTTTGTGTTTTTGTGTTTTCAATTTTATTGTCTTTTTGCCTCCTTGTTTAATATTTTTCAATGTTTTTAGATATAAAAAACGCCCTTGTTTTGGCATATATTAGAAAACTTTCATCTTGTGAAGATGTCAGATTGTTACTTTCACCACTATTTATAATGTATACAACTTTATAGTCTTGGTATTTTAGGGTTTAAGTAGTGATCAGAATGATGCATGATGGGGGAAAAAGAATAAAGGCATTTGTATGCCATCACTTTTTAAAAGATTTAACTGTATTTCAGCATCTGTGTATATTTTGTATATTTGTGGAGGTTTTCACTGCATGATTATTTTGACTGACTTATTAATTTTGTTTTGTTGATATTTTTTCTTTGTCAGTATTGTTTATATTGTTTTTAATTTTTAACCTGTACCATGAATTGCATATCATCATCATAATCGTAGGCATCATCATTATCATCATCATTGTCGTCATCATCATCATTATCATCATTGTCATCGTCATCATCATCATCATAGGCATCATCATTATCATCATCATTGTCGTCATCATCATCATCATCATCATTGTCGTCATCATCATCATCATTGTCGTCATCATCATCATCATCATCATCATCATCATCATCCCGACCTACATCATTTTCCTCGTAGTTTCAGTATAATGTTACAATATGCCTGAATCCCACAAGCCTTTGTTGCAATTTTCCACCAGCATTGCTTTAAGTTACATTCCCATCCTGCCAAAGCTTTTGTTTTGTACCTGTTCAAAAATAACATAAAATTGAAATCTCCTTTACAAACTCGAAATTTTAGAAGGGGGGGGGGGATAATAAAATGATGAGTACATTTTTTGCTGTAATTATTCTGCATTGCATGCATTTTTATCAGCTTTGATATTATTATTTGCATAATACAATATATATTAAGAAAAAAATCAAATACAACGCCAAATTTGCTTGATCTGCCTACAGTTTAACCTGTTTAGCACAGTGTCACAATTAAAGCATGATAGAGCACTACACCTGTAGCATGTCCAGTAGCTATAGTTTTACTAACAACTTAGAAGAACAACTTAGTTTCTCTTGTTGCTTATTATCTAAAGAATCAATATGTATTGTAGTAAAAATGAAAATAATAATAATGATAATAGAACAATCAACAATTACAATAAGTTAAATTAATTAATTAAATAATAAATTATCAATTGTATTGATTTTGTGCTTCAATTAAACAAGAATGATAAGCTTTTACAGAATTGTGGAATTATTGTCATTTACAGGAAATATTAAGATTTATGTCATTTTAATTGAACAATAAAAGCTATTTAATTGTTAAGCAAAATTGGAAATACATGTAGTACATAAAGCTGATAGGCCTCATAACATGTTAAAATGGGCATTCTTAACAAAATTATTTATACATGTACAGTTTAGGTTTCTTTAAAAAGTTACTGTGTCACTGTGGGAACAACAGTGTAAAGTTAAGAAAAATATGATAAAATGAAACTTAATATAGTTACAGACTGGGATATTTATTTCTTCTAATTAAATTATAATAGATGAATAGAAAAAAAATCAAATTGGAAGGGAAACAAAGAAAGCTTGTACAAACTAGACAATTTTAGCATGATTTTGGTCAATTGTGGAATGTATTATAAGACAAACTTTTAACGCTGTGTAATGTTAGGAAACTGTCATCTTTCTCTCTTGATAATCTTAATGTTTTTATTGATATTTTAAAACAACATTTATGTAATAAAGATTGTTCATGACACTTTTAATTAATTATTTTCTTAATATTTAAAATATGAACTGTTTTTCAGAAATTCTGGTCATTTTGCCTATTATTTAACTTGATAATTATTATTGTTTAATTTTATTAACTTAATACAGTATATTCATTATTCAATGACTTCAAAGCTGAATACCTATAAATTTATAAAAATATTTCTTGATTTTGATAACTTGAAAATAAAGATTTAAAGAAGATAAAATGAATTAGTAAGATGAAATAATTATTGAGATATTTTTTACGAATGTTTTACATGCTTATCTGTGCTTTACCTTAATTGGATAATTTGTTTCTTGTTGGTCAGGTGTGAACCGTGCTGATAATGGGGTGTACAAGTGCTCTTTGATAGGTGAAGATAACGTGCTGATTGACTCAAAGGAAGTGAAACTCACTGTAACCAGTAAGTAATTGTACTGTACTATAGGAAAAAATTAGAAATAAAATTTAACTAGTTTAAAGTCTTGGACAAAAAGAATGATGTTGCATTGTCATCAGAAAAAAACCCTGGACAACAATATGTGAAGTAATAAGAAAGTATCAGGTACAACAAGACGGCTAAAATCAGATTTGTTAAATGATATTACTGCAAAGATTGTGAATTGTTATATTACTTAAAGATTTGTGAACCTTGTACACAAAATAACCAGATAATATAATACTGTATTGTAGTATAATAAGAGTCGTCCAAGGCTGAGTGGTTAAGGTCTTTGACTTCAAAGCACTCGCGAGTCGTCGTGGCCGAGTGGTTAAGGTCATGGACTTTAAAGCTCTCGTGAGTCGTCGTGGCCGAGGGGTTAAGGTCATTGACTTCAAAACACTCGCGAGTCGTCCGTGGCCGAGGGGTTAAGGTCATAAACGACTTCAAAACACTCGCGAGTTGTCTGTGGCCGATGGGTTAAGGTCATGGACTTCAAAGCACTCGTGAGTCATCTGTGGCTGATGGGTTAAGGTCATTGACTTCAAAACACTCGTGAGTCATCTGTGGCTGATGGGTTAAGGTCATGGACTTCAAAGCACTCGTGAGTCATCTGTGGCTGATTCGCAAGTCGTCTGTGGCTGATGGGTTAAGGTCATTGACTTCAAAACACTCGCGAGTCATCTGTGGCCAATGGGTTAAGGTCATGGACTTCAAAGCACTCGCAAGTCGTCTGTGGCTGATGGGTTAAGGTCATGGACTTCAAAACACTCTCGAGTCGTCCGTGGCCGATGGGTTAAGGTCATGGACTTCAAAGCACTCGCCTCTCACTGCTGGAGGTATGAGCCACATCAGTGTCTGGATTCTTTCCTATGAGAAAGCTCTCTAGCTAGCTGACAGAACTTCGGTGGTTCTGTGCCTGTTTTGTCTGAAATGATGTATAAAGGGGCACATGAGATCTTGCTGGAAAGTCGGCATGTGACCTCATATTGTGTTGGTGCGACTTTAAACCTAAAGAAAAAAAGTTACAACACAAATTTCTGTTGATATTTCATGTTTCACTATCTTTGACATTTATGTTACTTGATGAGGTGTTGAAATTTTACATTGATATTAATCAACAAATAAAATTTAGTATTAATTCCAGTTTTGTGTTTATTTACTGCATCCAGTATATAACCAGAGTCGACTGTGCTGTCTGGAGTGACAGATCTTGTTTTTTGAACTGTTCCATACATACCTGACATTTTCATTACCAGAATACTTTGTTAAAGCATTACTTAAAATAATGTAAAATGCATCCATATTTTTATTTTTTTTGTCTAATCTCTAATTTATTTTCCACTATGTCATGATTTGTTTCATTCCTTTCAGACCCAGTTGAAACTGTTGGCATTGAAATCCATGATGCTAGCCATAATGTCCTTGCACGGTCTAGGAAACCAGTTTCTGCTTCAAAGCCAGGTGATATGGTGCGTCTGACCCCAGGACAATATATGGTATGACTATATATTTATTAACCAGGCTTTCAAACCAGATATCCACAGCAAATAAGTATTAAAGGTTTCTCTATTAATTGAAAATAGTTTCATGTCCCAGTATTCTCTGTCTCTGCTTAATTTTCCTGTTAACAGGGCTTGAATATCTTTGACATCACATTATGGTACTGGAAATTAGTTATGTGTAGCAAATTAGCAATCATGGGTATATAAATTACAACTCAAAAGCTTAAGTCAAGATTTTCAGGAACTTTGAAATTTCTACAATTGTTAATCAAATGACGAGTCATTTCATTGTCCTTAAGAACTGGTTTAATTATTTTACCTTCTTTACAGGTGAAATGCGATGCCGGTGGCAGTAATCCTGAACCAGTAATGAACCTGTTCTTGAACGATCAAAATCCATATGTATCAGTGAAAACTATGGCAGACACCACCTCTGAGTTTGCATCATACACGGGCACTTTCACAGTTGACAGTTTAACAATAAATGCTCATAATGCGCCACAAGCTCTTGTTTGTAAAGCCAATATCCCCGGAGCCTCATATCCCTCTGTGGAGGCAGGAATTGCATTGATGGTACAAATTGGTAAGTTTGGTATTTTTGCGACGGACGCGCCCTCAGGCGCGTTCAGAGCTAAGTCATCTACACATGGGATTTCGTTGGCTACACTCGCGCAATGTGTCCTAAACCAATTAACAGCCCAAGAAATAGTACATGAATTTGATCCTTCAAAACTCCCATACTTTGTCTGGATATCTTAATGTCTTCCATATTAAGCCTTTTCAATTTCAAATTAAGTTATCCAAGTTAAAATATGAACGTATATTATTGATAAAAACGTTGTAGTCCCGTAGTATTATTGCGCAATATGCAAATTACTGCTGAAACGATTTACCGCTGTCGAAAAAGTAGGACAGCAAATTATACTACAATAAAGTGTAACCTCTGAGTTCCAAGACATTATTAGTAGGAAATAAATATTTCTACATTATACAAAACATTATTATTAACAAATCAAAAGTTTTTCGTGACTCTAGGATAACTCGCGCATTAATAAAAGAAGAACTATTTTCGTGACTCATACCGCGGGTTTAGCTGAATATTCAGCAGTTATTAATATATTAGATACAGTCAATGGCTAGTATAAATATCTATTTTAGAAAATGCATGTAAGACACTTTACCGCCATGTAGTCTTGAAATCATGGTAAGGAAGTTATAATATCAGTTCTACTTCCGATTCTTGTGGTTTGTTTACATATTTTACTAGGTCATGATATGAGTTAACCTTCGATATTCTAAAAATAGATTCTGCTTTACCTGTTCTGATTTTTGGACAGGCGATTAGGATGTACAACCAGCGGATTGTAATGCAATAGTTTTAGAAATGCTATACAATTGTAAGAAGCAAACAAGTTGAAAATGGAATTTAGTGTGAAGTTGAAAAGGACAACTAAACACTGTAGTGCTTAAGTGACATTTAAATTAAAATAAAAACGATGTGCTCTGGCCTCTACATCTTTACCTTGTAAATAAAAAAAAATCTAAGAAATACACTATTAATTGCTGATGATTTTAACCAATTTTTTTTTTAATGAGACATATCCAAGAGAAATAAAATACAAATGACTTATATTTTATTGTCTGTATGCCCACTATATGATAACACGAAGCAATTCTAAATAGCATTCTCAAATGTACAATGTATTAATGTTTGAAGTTTTATTTGCCTGGATTTATTCTAGAAATATTTCGTTGATAGTTTTTTTTTTCTATTTACATATCATTTCTTAGAATAAATCGATAAGGACACTGATTTACAAGTTTGACCAGAGTTTTTAGGCATAAATTTCATTCTGTATTTAAGTGCTTGAAAGTAGAAAATCTGAATTATATCAATTTGGGACACAAAATATATTGCTCTACAAATCTCGAACTTGTATGGAACAAATTTTCTCTGTTATATATTTTGTGTTTTGTTTTTATTTTGTTTTGTTTTTCTAAAAGAAGCCTTGGTGTCTATCCGGTTGCATGTCCGTCGCATTCAGTGCTGCAGCACTTTGATTTATCTAAGCCTCATGGCTCAAGATAAGTCATTCCATGAAAATCAACATGAGAAAAATGTACCATGATTTTAAAAAAAGTAAAAATATTCACAATTCATTTTATCAATTACTTATTACATGCAACATGCAATGAATGACTGATTTTGCAGTATTCATCACCATATTTTTATTGTGTGACTAAAGCAGGCATTCTACATTAATATAGCGATATAAGATGTTCAGGTTTTGATCAATAAATTCATTTGATTTATTGTATTAAAGTATATACATGTAAACATCTAAAATGATAGTTATGATAGAAAAATTAAATAAGTTGGTCTTATGTGGGCACTTAGCTTAACTGAAAAACAAATTTATGTTTATGAAATACAGTCGAACTTCGTTCGCTCGAACTCGGAGGGCCTGTGCAAATTTGTTCGAGAGATCGGTAGTTCGAGCCAACCGAGGTTGAACTATTATTACGTTGATCATATGCCTAAAGGTTTTCCTAGCTTACATCGGTCGAATGATAAATGCGTCAATATAATTGTTTGTTAGTACATCTGTTTGTCGAATATTTCATATTCAGAATTATTATCCCAGTGTTTTAATTAAGTATTAACGGTACGCTGTGTCAATCTATATTCATGCATATTGTAATTGGTTGAGTTCGATTGGGCAATCACACCAAACTTATTGAACAATGATCAAAATATATTTATGTTTTCTAATGGGATGAATTTAATTTTTGAAAATAAATTAATGAACTATTTATTAAAAACATTTACAGCAGCATCTATTTGTAGTCATTTACTAAAATAAACACACATAGAAGTATCATTCTATAATTAGATAACACTGTTAGTCTGTTACGATTCACTTTACATGAACCACGGTTGTAATTAAAGCCGTCCGGGTAAACGGCATTCTTTATTGGCATGCATATTTTACTTATTTCACAAGTTATTTTCTTTTTATTGTTACCATAAACGGCAAATCAACAATATTATCATACAAATAAATCGGTTACAACACCTCCTATTTTGTATCAATTAACCTTAATTACCTTTGTCACAATCACGAGGTGTTAAAAACATGCGTCGCCAACTGTCATTTATTTAGGACATACCAACTTGTCTTTTTGTGTTCGACCGAAAAGGTGTGATTTTCACTATATTTCTGCCGAAGGGACCAGAGATCAGGTTCGAGAGTTCGAGCGATCGGTGTTCGAGCGATCCGAGGTAGAACAATATATATTATATAGGAATTTTGCCGGGACTGGGCGATGAGTTCGAGCGAAGGGAGGTATTCGAGCGATCCGAGTTCGACCGAACAAAGTTTAACTATATATTAATTGATGTTTATTGGATTAAAAAGTGTTAAATTGAAATTTTGAAATTCTAAATTTTGGAATATTCTTATGATGAAGACTAAATCTTGCACTAAGATAAATTAAGGGTTAATATGCCAAATGAGATCTAAGGTTAAAATAATTTAAGGATTTTGTTTTCAAAATAGTAAAAAATGGAAACTTTACAGCTCGGCCAACATATGTGTTTGTTACCAAGTTAAGGCAGTTGTCTTTAAACAACTCACCATGGTGGGTTCGAATCCCAGCAGGGAATTTGGAAACTTTCATGTGAGACCTTTCAATTTTTGTGCCCCCACGTTAGTGGCGGGCATATAGATTTACCCTTGTCCGTCCTTCCGTCCTTCCGTCCGTTCACTTTTGTGTCGCACGTAACTCAAAAAGTATTTGACCTAGAGTCATGAAACTTTACAGGAATGTTGATCAGCATGTGCAGTTGTGCACCTGGGTATTTTCGTCTGGATATTTTTAGTATTTTCAGAGTTATTGCCCTTGACTTAGTTAAATTTTGCAATTTTCAACTTGTGTCGCATGTAACTCAAAAAGTATTTGACCTAGAGTCATGAAACTTTACACGAATGTTGATCAGCATGTGTAGTTGTGCACCTGGGTATTTTCGTCTGGATATTTTTAGTATTTTCAGAGTAATTGCCCATGACTTAGTAAAATTTTGCAATTGTCAACATGTGTCGCAGGTAACTCAAAAAGGATTTGACCTAGAGTCATGTAACTTTACAGGAATATTGATTAACATGTGCAGTTGTGCACCAGGTATTTTCGTCTGGATTTATTTAGTATTTTTAGAGTTATTGCCCTTCACTTAGAAATTTTTTGCAATTTTCAACTTGTGTCGCAAGTTTCTCAAAAAGGATTTGACATAGTCATTTAACCTTATAGGCAGGTTGCTCAGCATATTTTAGATTTGCACCTGGGGTTTTGCTTGTGGATTTATCCAGTATTTGTAGAGTAATTTCCCTTGACTTAGTAAAAAGATTGACAGAACAGTGGCGCGGTGGGGGCACCCGTGTCCTATGGACACATTTCTAGTTTTTATACCCCCAAAAACGAAGTTTGGGGGGGTATATAGGAGTCACCCGGTGGTCGGTCGGTCGGTCGGGCGGTCGGTCGGTCGGTCCAGACGTCCGTTGCATTTTCCTTGTCCGGACCATAACTTGAAGACTAATGGTTGGAATTCAATATAACTACATACAATGGTCAAGCACATTGAGAGGAAGTGCAGTGCACAAGAACCATAACTCTATCTTGACTAATTACAGAGTTATTGCCCTTTGTTACTTTTCCTTGTCCGGGGCATAACTTGAAAACTACTGGTTGGAATTCAAAACAACTTCATACAATTGTCAAACACAATAAGGGGAAGTGCAGTGCATAAGAACCATAACTCTATCTAAAGTAATTACAGAGTTATTGCCCTTTGTTACTTTTCCATTGTTTTCTTTTGTCCGGACCATAACTTGAAGACTAATGGTTGGAATTCAATATAACTACATACAATGGTCAAGCACATTGAGAGGAAGTGCAGTGCACAGGAACCATAACTCTATCTTGACTAATTACAGAGTTACTGCCCTTTGTTACTTTTCCTTGTCCGGGGCATAACTTGAACACTACTGGTTGGAATTCAAAACAACTTCATACAATTGTCAAACACAATAAGGGGAAGTGCAGTGCACAAGAACCATAACTCTATCTAAAGTAATTACAGAGTGATTGCCCTTTGTTACTTTTCCATTGCTTTCTTTTGTCCGGACCATAACTTGAAGACTAATGGTTGGAATTCAATATAACTACATACAATGGTCAAGCACATTGAGAGGAAGTGCAGTGCACAAGAACCATAACTCTATCTTGACTAATTACAGAGTTATTGCCCTTTGTTACTTTTCCTTGTCCGGGGCATAACTTGAAAATTACTGGTTGGAATTCAAAACAACTTCATACAATTGTCAAACACAGTAAGGGGAAGTGCAATGCATAAGAACCATAACTCTATCTAAAGTAATTACAGAGTGATTGCCCTTTGTTACTTTTCCATTGCTTTCTTTTGTCCGGAGTATAACTTGAAGACTCATGGTTAGAATTCATTATAACTTCATACAATGGTCAAGCACATTGAGAGGAAGTGCAGTGCACAAGAACCATAACTCCATCTTGACAAATTACAGAGTTATTGCCCTTTGTTACTTTTCCTTGTCCAGAGCATAACTTGAAAACTACTGTTTGGAATTCAATACAACTTCATACAGTTGTCAAGGACATTAAAAGGAAGTGCAATGCATAAGAGCCATAACTCCATTTTGACAAATACAGAGTTACTGCCCTTTGATACTTTTCCTTGTCTGGAGCATAACTTAAAACATACTGGTTGAAATTCAAAACAACTTCATACAATGGTCAAGCACAAAAAGAGGAAGTGCAGTGCACAAGAACTATAACTCCATCTTCAGTATTTATAGAGTTATTGCCCTTTGTTCCTTTTCTTTGTCTTTCTGGACTTATTACAGAGTAATTCAATAAAACTTCATCAATGGCCAACCACATTGAAAGGAAATGCAATATACAAGAACCACAACTATCTTTAATTGCCCACAACCATAACTCTATATTTCAATTTTTTTACAAGATATTCTGTTACTAGTAACATCCTCATTTCCGAAGCAGTCTTGTGGGGGTATTAATCACATTTAGTGATAATTCTAGTATTTTTTTTTTTTACAGATAAGCCGACAATCAAATGTGACAATTTCACAGCTTCTCTGGATGATAGACAAAGCAAAGTCGGCTGTAATGTCTCTGCTGGTGAAAACAGTCGTGCACTTAAGTGTGACAAACTGAGTTGGTACTTGAGTGTGAAAGGTCAAAAGATTATGGCTGAACAGAGGTGGAAGGATCAGACAAAAGAGTATGACATCATTGAGTCTTCGTGTAAAGATGTAAGTTTTTTGTTTTTATTTTTAACTAAAAACTTAAAATTTTGAAATTTTTACATAGATCAAGTGAAGCATATAATGGAAGAATCTGCAGACAGAGGGTAATAAAGAAATGTACTTGGAATTGAATTAAAAATCAATTTTGTATGTGATTTTTTACCCTGATTTCAGTGAAAAGCATTGGACAGCTTTTCATTCTCTGCTCAATTTGCACAATGGAAATTATTATTATGAAAGTGTTAAAGGGACTCCACTGAGGTTTAAAAGCCTAAAAATATAACATTTGAATTTCTTAAAAAAAATGAGCTAGGGCACTTTAAACATAAATATATGCAAAGAAAGTGAAGAAATATAATTTGAAATTAATTGAAAATAACATATTTTTATGCCTTTCTTAGCTTTATTTGAGTGAAAAGCGTTTAGACGCTTTTCAATTTTGGTCTCTTTTTTATGCCCCCGCCATGTAATGGCCAGGGCATATAGCGTTACCCTGTTCCGTCATTCCGTCCTTCCATCCTTCCGTCCTTCCATCCTTCCGTCCTTCCGTCATTCTGTCATTCCATCATCATCAGTTTTCGTTCATTATCTTAAGAACGGTTGCACACATTCAACTCAAATTTGACATATGGATATGTCATGAGAAAATACAGGTCAAGTTCGAATTTCGTCATGGTTCAATGATTTTTGGCAGAGTTATGCCCCTTTTACTTTGAAAATAATGTGAAATTTCAGTTTCTGTTCATTATCTCCCCAACGGTACAACACATTCAACTCAAACTTGACATATGGATATGTCATGAGAAAATACAGGTCAAGTTCGAATTTGGTCATGGTTCGATGATTTTTGGCAAAGTTATGCCCCTGTTACTTTGAAAATAATATAAAATTTTCAGTTTCCGCTCATTATCTCCCCAACGGTACAACTCATTCAACTCAAACTTGACAAATGGTTATGACATGAGAAAATACAGGTCAAGTTCGAATTTGGTCATGGTTCAATGATTTTTGGCAGAGTTATGCCCCTGTTACTTTGTAAATAATATGAAATTTTCAGTTTCCGCTCATTATCTCCCCAACGGTACAACACATTCAACTCAAACTTGACATATGGATGCGTCAAAGGAATGCACAGGTCAAGTTCAAACTTGGTCATGGTTCAATGATTTTTGGCAGAGTTATGCCCCTTTCACTTTGAAAGTAATATGAAATTTTCAGTTTCCGTTTATTATCTCCCCAATGGTACAACACATTCAACTCAAATTTGACATATGGATATGTTTTTGGAATGAGCAGGCCAAGTTGGAATTTGGTCATGGTTCAATGATTTTTGGCAGAGTAATTCCCCTTTCACTTTGAAAATAATATGAAATTTACAGTTTCTGTTCATTATCTACCCAACAGTGTTACATATTCAACTTAAATTTGACATATGGATATGTCAAAGGAATGGGCAGGTCAGGTTGGAATTTGGTCATGGTTTGATGATTTTTTGGCAGAGTTATGTACCTTTCACTTTGAAAATAATATAGATACATCTTAGGAATAAGCAGTTTAAGTTTGAATTTGGTCGTGGTTCAATGATTTTAGACAAACTTATCTTTCAAATTCCTGAATGTTGGAAAAATTTTGAACTTTCAGTTTCAGCACTCATACTTTTAGCCATTATTTTGGCTACAAATACATGTATGCAATATGCTATTTTTAAAAGGTTAAGACTGAATAATTTCAGTTCCTTGAACATTGTATGAAAATGGTTTGTGTTAACATTGAAAAGTTTTAAGGGCCTTGAACTTAAAATGAAAAAAATAATAAATGCACCATCTGAAATTTTGGCTGCATGCGGGGGCATCCGTGGCATGATGACACATTTCTAGTTTTTTTCACAATTTGAATAATTATTCTGGAAAAAACGAAATGCGCATTTGATCTGACATTTTGCACAAAGATTAGTGGTCCAAATCTACATCAAATAATAACATGTATCTGGAAAAAACATTTTCAGTCCCATCATGTCAAAAAACTTCAGTGGAGTCCCTTTAAAGACTTGAATTAATTTTTGTCTTGAAAAGTCCTTTATTCCTGTGATTGGGACATCAGATTTAATTTATAAGAAAAAAAAACAAAACGAAAACACAACATAATACTATTCTCAGTCTGAATAATGTTTTATGATAGAATAGGACAAATTCACTTATACTTCTGTAGCAATAATATTGTAGTGAATGATATATGTACAGAATATGTATATTCTAACTCTTAATTGATTCATGTTATCCACTGACCAGATATACATGGGGATGTTAGCTTTTTACAATGAATGTATACATTATATTTATGAGTCCTCAAAAAGCCCTGAAATTTAGAACAAAGATTTCTTGCAATCCATTTATAAACTGACATTTATAATTTCAGCTTGACGACAAGGGACTCCATATTCAATTAATGTTGTACACAGTAAAAGAGAAGCTGTTTAAAGAGACTTTCTTCTTGGTATATGGCGAGGGGCAAAATGCTCACAGGCAACCAATCACATTATATGATGGTAAGATAGTGGTTTATTATATTATACAAGTACCTGTACATAGCCTCTGTGGCAAAGTGGTTACAATTGCTGACTTAAAAAATCACTTGCCCCTCGCCCCTGTGTAATTAAATCCTGTCAGAGACTTTGGATTCTTTCATGTGAGAAAGCTTTCTATCTGGCTTTCAGAAGTTTGTTGTTGGAATACAATATACAAATACATATTCTGCAACTATCCAGCTGGCTTACGGAACGTAGTTGGTTCTGCTCAGGTTCCTTAAATAATGCACAGAGGAGCACCTGAGGTCTTCCTCCACCAGTAAAGTTGGCAAGTTGCCATATGACCTATACCGTGTTGGTGCGATGTAAACTAATAAAAAGAAAACAAGGGTAAAACTTAATTGAATGTAAGACAAGGGTAATCAAAGGAACACATACATCCTTTAAATTAAGCTTCTTCAGGACCACAGGGAAAGGTTCATACAATATGTCCTGTCATTAGACAAATGCTACAGATACAATGGCTTACTGCAGAACTAAGATATACTTTGCGGTTATGTTATGATATTGTGTAGCAAACAGTACTACATTAAACTTCTACAGCCTGCAAGGAATTAACACAAGTCTGTCAACATAAGTCTGTCAAACTGTAGCTTTATTTAATTCTTTATATAAAAATAAGGTTGGAAACAATTGTTTTAAGCTCAATTGAGCACCAAGTTTAAAGTGAGCTTTTGTGATCAGGCTTTGTCCAGTATCCATCGTCTGTCAGTGTGTCATTGTCAAGATTTGCTTTATCATATTTTGATTTAACCAATTTAACTCTTTATTATATTTTTTTTCAGTGACAGTTTCTGCTGCGGGTATTGCGACACCATTGTCACTGCTGACCGGTCTTCTTATGGCTTTTGTATCAACACATCTTGCACGCTTGTAACGACATTGACTTTAGTTTTCTATTAATATCACCATCCGTAAGTTTTAACATCAGCCAATCAAATTAGAGATGACGTCGGAAAATCCAACGATGAGGGCATGTATACAATTGTGTTTGAAAACAGACAAAAAAAGAAAAAGAGTGTTATAAAGCAAAGACGAGACATAAGTTTATGACTGGAAAAGTTTTGAACGAAATTATGTTGCCATGGAAACCCGCATAATGATATAAAAATTATTTACCTCGTCATTAGCTAGAACTCATTCATTAATACAAAAAAAAAAAAATTAACATGTGTTTAACATCCTGATTATTATTTCACATTTGTTCAGAAATTTTCGATCTAAAAGAATTGGGAATAAAGTGTGCTTAAATATTATTATATTATGTGCAAGACTTGTGTGTTGAAATGATTTTTAGAATGAAAACATCAACAGAAATCAGGCAGGAAAATATGTTAAAATGTGTATTTGTTGAAATGATAGGAAGTTTAGTAATCTTATAATTGATAATATTGTAAATATAATGTGTATTGTATTGTCCTAGATTGAAGTCTTTTAAGTATAAGCCACCATTATTTTAATCACCAAAAAGTTTTTTTTTTGTATTTTTCTGACTAGCTTCTGAAGTGAATTAAAAATTATAATGCCATATTTGATAATTTTTTTGTTTTGTAAAAGTAAATGAGATTTGGCTTTAGGAAGGCTCTTTGTATCTGAATGGAAATTAAAGAAGAAGCAATTGGAAAAAGTTTTAACAGGAAAATAAAATAACGTAAAAATCTCTTAGTATGAATCATAATGGGCTTTTATGAGTAAATGTTGCTTTAAACATAGTCTGAAAAAAAGAAGAACAACAACACAATAAGCAAATTTTATACTGTATACATGTAAACAGATCGTATGAATAAAAAGACCATCTCTCTGGAATATACAATACATTTCAATCATGTACAGTTTAAATTTAGAATTTTATAGTTGTTTTTTTTTACTACTTTATAAATTGATTTATTGAATTATAATAATCAAATCATTCCAACACTCCTAGTGCTATTGTAGAATAAAATATCTTCAAAATTTATAAATCTTCTTTGCTGTAAGAGATTTTTCCTCTTGTTTTGTAAGTTTCCTAGTGTTAGTGTAAGGAATACAGAGTGAATATTTCTTATAAAGCAAAGAAATTTTTATGAAGATTAACCCTTGAAAATAAATCTAGAATAAAATGTCAATGATCTAGCTATGTGTATTACCCATTGTTTAAAATATGTGTGTACATTTTCCTCTTTTTAACATAAATATATAATATTTCAGGCTTGCAAATTTGTTTTCCAGTTTGCATACTGTTGTAAAAGCTTTATCAATGCAAAAATATCACATTAAAAAAATAAATAAAAACTGATCCCCACCTGACTTGTTTAAACAGTTAAAGTTCTTGAGAACACCCCCACCATTTATTTGTTGTCATTTGTGTTCAAGTTAGTTATAATTTTTTAATTGTTCAAAAAATGTTCAAAATGGATGTTCTATTTATGGAGATAATCATGTTAACTAATGTTATTCCTGTCAGTTTAATTTTGATTTTTGTATCTGCATCAAGTCGATGTAAGCCAGATAATATTCATTCATTATTAATCGCAGCAGCAGCTAAAACACGCCATTTGATATACAGGGCTTCCCTCACAGCTTTCTCAAATACACAACTATACTTGAGATAACGGAAAATGTTTTCAAATAAAATGCATTTCAAGAACAAAATTTATTATCATTACAAAAATGCATTTTTTTTCAGCATATGCGTTTGTTATAAATGCACAAGTGAAAATGAAAATTTGTCGCACATATACTTTTAAAAGCTCTGTGTATTTTTGGCCACACCACTATATCAGGTCTTAAATATTTATACATGTATCCAATCTCTCTATATATAATTATATACACTAGGCTCATGTATAGCATCATGGTACGAATTTGTTTGCGTGTTTTGAAAAGATGATTTTTTGATCATTATTATATTCTGTCTGATTTCATTTAGCCTTTTTTTTTATCATCACTTCTCTATATCATTACATCATAATAATTATATGAATCATCCACATGTATAGTTATGTTATACATTTTTGCTTAGCTAATTCCAAGTTATTATATATTTTCAAGTGGAATAACTGTTCTTTTTTGTATTTTACATTACATTTATACATAGATTTTTTTTAAAATGTGAATGATATGTAACTATGTAATATAACTATACAATATTTGTATAGATGTCTGATCGGTATGTATGTGGTACAAATCCCATGATTGATAAAATACAAAACAGAAATCCTATAATACGGGAAATACTCAAATGTGCTTTGAGAAAAAAAAATGAGAGAAAGTGATCTAAGAGTTGTTCGAGGAAAACTTCCATTTTATAACATTTTTAATTAAATCAGTAAAACAAATTTTAGCGTTGGGTAAATCTTGAAAAAAAAATCTGATAAAGACTTTCATTAGCAAAGTAGGCATTACTGCTTTTGTATCGAAAAAATAAGATAATACTTTTATATTGAAAATTGACCATTCCTTAATTTTATTTGAAGAAATTTTTTTTGAATTGAAATCTTGTTTTTTTACAAAGATATTATAAGAATTGTATTTGAATGTGTGTGTATATGTGAGACTTGTAAGCTTTCTAGACGAGCGTTTGACTGCTTTAAGTGTATCCAATAAATGTATGTCTGTTTTTTACACATTGTATTTTTCATATTGTATAGTTTATACGTTTTTTTTTCTCTTTGTGTATTTGGTGTGTAAACAATAATATTGTGTCCATTCTTAATAAAAGGATAAATTTTATGTGTAATTTTTCAAAGTTTAAACGAGATAACATACACATAAATTTCTATTTTATCATCAACATTTCTCCTGTAAGATATATTATTTTAGTACTGTGTTATGCAAAATCCTTATAAATAATTATTGAAAAACAGAAACTAACCAAAACAACCCTCACAGTTTGAAATGATTAAGAAAAGAATATCAAAATATTGAACAAGGTATATCAACATTTCAGCTGAAGTAGTGAGAAAGATTCAAACTTCTAGCATATGCCTGACTTTTTGTAATACATAACTAATATTATATAGCTGTTAAAAAAAAAATATCTTGTAGAAAAATGTATCCATATGTTTTAAGAAATAATATTGAGTTTTAAACATGTATGAAAAAAAATGTATATCGAAAGTTTGTCATCATTTTTAACATTCTTAATCATGCTTCAAATGTTTAATAAAACAGTACGAGAATTTTTATGACTTTTGACTTTTCTCAATTGAATATCCTAGCAATATTTTTATTTTGAAGATTTGTAAACAGCCTATATAAGTGTGCACTTTGCCATTTTGCTACAACTTTGGCTCGGATTATTTTTCATGTGGCCTTTAAAATGAGGCTATACAAGACAGGAAAGTTTATGGCCAACTGTGAATGGCACTATAAATATTTGAGCCAGTGTTGCCACTGCATATATTATTATTGCGAACTACGGACCTTTCAATATTCAGTGCCTTTTATGAATGCTTACCCTATACCGTAAAATTCCTATTAAACACCCCCAGGGGCTAAACATTTTTCAAAAGGGGGGCTATTATTACAACACTTTTTTCCTAAATCCAAAAATCATTGAAAATACATTGATTAGTGTTAACAAGTGTTGGTAATAACATTAAAATGTGTTATGATTTTAAAGTTCATGTAATACATATTTGTGTTTACTATGAAATAAAATGAATTCTGAGAGATTTGAATAAAATTACGGATTAATTAAAGAGTTCACCACTGATAAGCAGATTTTTTTCCATATCAAATAGCCTAAGGGGGCTTTTATTAAGGGATGGACGTTTATTAGGAGTTTTACGGTATTTGTTTTTATCCTCTCCCCGCCTCGGTTAATTGTAGATTTAGCCACAAGGATTGAAGTTTGGAGTTTACAGGCCTCCGCCAAAAGGTGGCAACAAAAATTTGTTGTAATCCACTTTTAAAAAAAAAAGAAAAAAAGTTTGCCGAGGGACAGGAGAGCAAAATAAAGCAGAAAATGTTAGACCACTTAGTATGCAAGGACTGCACCTACCAGTTCACATCTTATTGTTATGAAAAGTGCAGCCTGAATATTAATGTATAATCCGTGAAAAATTAGAATATCAAAGAGTACTAAAATTGTTGTCCGTAGTTTTTAATACATTATTTTGTACATGTGTAAAGTTTCTTGGGGATCTATTTGCTCAAAAGTCTCCAAACTTTAATCACTTTGTGAGCTTACAATTGTCTATGTACATTCTCTTTGTGTAGATTAATGAATTTCTAATAAAATTAGATCTGTGTTGTCCAGTTGTTTCTTATTTGTAGAGATGTTTTCCAAGTGTGTTGATTATGGGATAGTGTTATTTTAGGATGTTAACCGGAAGCTGACCTTGAGCACCGAGCTCTGACGTACAATTGTGTCAAATGGGTTGCATACTTGTTTGATGAAGAAAAATTTGCTGCAGCACATCTTTGGATAGAGCTTGTCTTGCTTCCGCAGTAGCATGCATTTGATTGAACACTCAACATTTTCCTAACTTGTAAAAATAGAGAAAAACAGAATCTCTAAAGAATGTCCAAAATGGCAATATTGAAAATGTTGCAGGCTTGGATTCATTGAGCCTGTCCATTGACCGTACTGGTAACTGCAAGCTACTGTCAACGCTCCCTAAAAGCGGCTCATTCAATATGAAATGGTAAAATTTTTAATGTAGAAACATCTGAAGTACATTTCTTGTGATTTAAAGCCAGAACCCCATAGACTGAACAATCGTCACACTTAAATTATCATTATGGCTCCTTTAAAATCTCCCATTAATAACATAGTCATTCTTGGAAGAAAATTGAGCGCTCAATATTTAACACTGAATATTACGTTACATAATTAACAGGTACACACATACCTCAATATATGCAACTACAAACTGTGCCAGGGATTCAATTTCAATATCTCGGTGGTCTAGTATTGTATTATTATAATTCATTTATAATACTTTTTTTTTTAAATGAATATCAAAGGGAGGTAATAAATTAATGGGAGGTAATTCAATTGAAAAAGTTATTTCTGTCAAACATTGAAAAATAACAAAATGGTTATTATACTGTTTTGAAACAGTGAATTATGAGTTTTAAATCACTGATATTTCTATAATTCATTAGTAAGTAAAAAATACATGGTAATACTCTCCTGATTAAACCACAAGTTGCGAGACTGATCCTCCACCTTTGATTACATTCTGTGGGAGACTGTTAACCATTTGTTTTGCTCTCTCAACAAAACACTTCATACTCCAATAATTTGTAGCAATCTATTTCTTTAAAGTTATTTCTATTTCTTTAAAATCATTTTGATGTTAAGAAAGTTAAGGACTGTTCAACATACTTTTCAGGATATCTAAAAATAATCATATATGCCATAGCTGGGACCTGATGAAGAATTTCGTAATTCTATTTGACATGCTTGTATGGCAAGAGAATATCAGATATATACACAGATAAATTTCAATTAATATTTTAATAGATACACGATTATGATAGAAAATGTACAATTCAACATGGGTTAAGTTAACAATTTGCCACTGATATTAAAGTCACACAAATGCCTTGCAATAAAACATTTGTGCTTTTTGTATAGCAAAAAAAAACCAACTAGAATTTCAAAGCATTTTTTGTATATTAGCACTATCGAAGGCTTTAAGCTTTCAATTTTACTGTCGTCAATTTATTTCTTTTCTTAAAATATTAATCAATAGAGTTATATATATGTATCTACTTTTTATCATAGCTAAATGAGGAATATATATGTTTTTTCTGGATGTTTTAATAACCAATTATTACATTTGGTTTTATTTAAATATAAAAATCTAAATCCATAACCCTCAAGATAGACATAATACATATAGTGAAAATTTCCTGTGTAGGTTTAAGTCTGTTTGGTTTTTATTTTTTTTATAATTTTACATATCATATTTTGTTCATTTCACTTGATGTACTTTACAGTTATGTAGCACTATATTTGCACAAAATATTCCTTTAAATCCAACAATAAATAAAAAAACTGTTTTGCAAGCAAGATTAAGTGCAAGTAGTAACTGGTTTTCCTTTCTCTACAATTCATTTTTCCCCTTGTCCAATTCCAGATGCCAATTTTCGCTGCAAGTTACATCACGCTGATCCTAGGACATTCTGAAAGTCTTTCCACTGTAAAAACACAACAATTCAATATGATATATACAACAAATACATGCATTGTACAATACTATAACTTATTGCATGCTTTTCCATAAATAATGACACTATTTTTTGATTATTTCACAATAAATTCAGTTATTTTTCAATGAGAACATTGTCCTGCCATGATTTATGACATTTTAAAGGAGAACACAAGATGTTACGCTGCAAAAATCAGTCTTATTGTCATAAACCTACTATAAACAATGAAATAAATAGAAAATTTGTTTGTTTAGCAGATCAGATCAATTCTTTTTTCACAATTAAGCACCAGCTGTTCTATTTTCATTTGTGGCTACACCACTATGAAAATATTGCTGGTGTTCACTCTGTGAAACATATAATACATGTATACTTCTACCTAACATGCAAAACTCACAAATATCCTTAATTATGACAAGGCATCTCATCCAGTATTCGGCCAACCTTGAGACATATTTAGACATATTGGTGTGAAATTATTTGCATAAGTACAAACCTGATTGTTTTCTTCTCTTTTTCTTGTTCTGGTCGGGCTCTGTTCAATACGCGCAGAAACTCGGATGTCTTTGCCCTCATTCTGGTATGAATATATGCCTGGAAAATATTCAAAATTTTATCTTGCATTACATTATGACACCTTGAGAATTCATTGTCTTACTGTTAACAAGAGGGCCATGATGGCCCTAGATCGCTCACCTGATTTATCAAACTCATCCAAACAATTACCTAGACAAGCATTCTGACCAAGTCTCATGACAGGTGAGTCAAAAATGTTACCACTACAGTGTTAACAAGGATTATCCATATTTGAGCAGTGCGACCTAGTTTTTTACCCAGGTGACACATATTCAAACTTGACCTAGAAATCATCAAAACAAACTTTTAGACCAATTTCAAGGATACTTGGATCAAAACAGTAGCAACTAGAGTGTTAACAAGATTTTTTCTATTTTTAGCTCCGGTGACCTAGTTCCACATGCGATTTCGAACTCATCCAAGCAATTACCTATACAAGCATCCTGACCAAGTTTGATGATAATTGAGTCGAAAATGTGACCACTAGAATGTTAACAAGGTTTTTCCATATTTGGGCGGTGTGTGACCTAGTTTTTTTCATCCAAGATGACCAATGTTCCAACTTGACTTAGAAATCATCAAAACAAACTTTCAGACCAATTAACAGAATATTTGGATCACAACAGTAGCCACTAGAGTGTTAACAAGATTTTTCTATTTTTAGCTCCCGTGACCTACTTTTTCATCCGAGATGACCCATGTTCAATTTCTTCCCAGCAATGACCTAGACAAGTTTCCTGACCAAGTTTGATGACAATTGAGTCAAAAATTGTGACCACTAGAGTGTTAACAAGGTTTTTCTATTTTTAGCTCCTGTGACCTAGTTTTTCATCCGAGATGACCCATGTTCGAACTCATCCAAGCTATCACCTAGACAAGCATCTTGATCAAGTTTGATGATGATTGATGCAAAAATGTGACCACTAGAGTGTTAACAAGGTTTTTCTATTTTTAGCTCCGGTGACCTACTTTTTCATCCGAGATGACCCATGTTCACACTCATCCGAGCTATCAACTAGATAAGCATCCTGACCAAGTTTGATGATGATTGATGCAAAAAATGTGACCGCTAGAGTGTTAACAAGGTTTTTCTATTTTTAGCTCCGGTGACCTACTTTTTCAGCCGAGATGACCCATGTTCGAACTCATTCGAGCTTTCACCTAGACAAGCATCTTGACCAAGTTTGATGATGATTGATGCAAAAATGTGACCGCTAGAGTGTTAACAAGGTTTTTCTATTTTTAGCTCCGGTGACCTACTTTTTCATCCGAGATGACCCATGTTCGAACTCATCCGAGCTATCAACTAGATAAGCATCCTGACCAAGTTTGATGATGATTGATGCAAAAATGTGACCGCTAGAGTGTTAACAAGGTTTTTCTATTTTTAGCTCCGGTGACCTACTTTTTCATCCGAGATGACCCATGTTCGAACTCATCCGAGCTATCACCTAGACAAACATCCTGACCAAGTTTGATGATGATTGAGGCAAAAATGTGACCTCTAGAGTGTTAACAAGGTTTTTCTATTTTTAGCTCTTGTGACCTAGTTTCTCATCCGAGATGACCCATGTTCGAACTCATCCGAGCTATCAACTAGATAAGCATCCTGACCAAGTTTGATGATGATTGATGCAAAAATGTGACCGCTAGAGTGTTAACAACTAAATGTGAACGGACGACGGACGGACGGACGACGGACGACGGACAATCATCGATCCTAAAAGCTCACCCTGAGCATGCTCAGGTGAGCTAAAAAGCAATGACCTTCACCTCTGTAATATTTGCACAAATGATGTCAACGTCACCAGTTCATTCAGCAAGGAAGCATGCAAAACTATGAAGCCTGACTAACTTGGCTAATTAATTTTATTTTATCAACCTTTACATCATCACATCATTTCTTACATGTTAACAAGATTCATTTACCATCACAGTAAGCTCCTTCAGTTGATATACATGTTATATCATAGACACTTCAAAAACCTAAGCCAGACAAGTTCATTATTCAAATTTAGTGGTGTATATCTAAAAGAACAAGTAATACTGTGCCTTCTTAAATCTTAATTAACCAGTTAACCTAGTTAACAGTATTAATCTTCAGACATGGATCAACTGCATAAAAAGCCCAGGAGAAATGCAGTATACATAATGATATCTCTTTCAGGCAAGGTATAGAGGAAAAATATATCCAGCCACAAGGACTTAATTCCTGATCATCTGGTGGACCTTATACTCTTCTTTGATTGTCTGATTTACTAAATGGGAAGAGCATGATTGCACATATGGATTTAAGAAGATTGTGTCCTGCATTCTATTTAAAACCTCACTTGTTCTCCTCTGTGCTTTTAAATGATTCACATACAAAGTTGACTGTTACTTGCAGAAGAAAAAACCCAGATCAGTACTCACTAGTACAAAGTTCAAGAACACATAATCTATATTAAACTGTCCAGATTTATACCAAATGTCCTATTAAACTGATAATTGACCTAATAAAACAAAAACTGAAAATTTTACCTTAGAACATTTGATATGATAATGAAGATAATCTCTGAGCGTGTGAATCAGGTTGATTGTATTATCTTTTACAGCAGCAGCAGTGTGACGCGGAAATAACACTGAAATAACAATACAGGTAAATAACAAAACAGGTAAATAACAATACAGGTAAAAAACAATACATGTAAATAACAATACAGGAAAATAACAATACAGGAAAATAACAATACAGGTAAATAACAATACAGGTAAATAACAATACATGTAAGTAACAATACAGGTAAATAACAGGTAAATAACAATACAGGTAAATAACAATACAGGTAAATAACAATACAGGTAAATAAAAATACAGGTAAATAACAATACAGGTAAATAACAATACATGTAAGTAACAATACATGTAAATAACAATATAGGTAAATATGTACTGGTAATTAATACTGGTAAATAACAATACTGGTAAATAACAACACAGGTAAATAAACATACAGGTAAATAAAAATACAGGTAAATAACAATACAGGTAAATAACAATACAGGTAAATAACAATACATGTAAATAACAATACATGTAAGTTACAATACATGTAAATAACAATATAGGTAAATATGTACTGGTAATTAATACTGGTAAATAACAATACTGGTAAATAATACATGCAAATAACAAGACAGGTAAATAACAATACTGGTACATACAGGTAAATAACAATACAGATAAATAAGTACAGATGTAGAATATTGATATACAGAAATAAGTCAAGCAACAAACGTATGAAATGCAGATAAAAGAATACTAAAATACACAGAAATTACAATACAGGTAAGTACAGATACAGAACACTGAAACAAATAATAATACAGGTAAATAAGTATAGAATACTGAAATAAATATATAACAACACAGGCAAATAATTACACTTAAAAGAATGCCAACATGTAGAGGAATAACAGTACAGGTGTAGGTTACATAATATTAATGAACAACCATTACATCTGTTAGTCGTTCAATATAGTTTAATTTGTACTAAACTGTTCATATAAGAAAATGAAATGTTAAATGAAAGTGACAGCTCTTTAAATCAAATCTTTTAATAAAGATAGATCTTTAACAAAACTCTGACTTTATTAATAATAAATTAATAAGTATATACACATAAACATGTATACAGATTATCTCACCAAAAGTGATATATCCAATATTATCTCCTGTTCGAGCATCCATGCCCTGAAGTTCAGTGGGTGGGTCTTTGTGACTAAACAAAACCTGCGGGGCTTGTTGATAATTTCTTCTGCCTTCTTTAAATTCCTAGGTAATACATCAAACATATTCCATTGCCAATTTATCAAAAAAGGAAAAATATATATTATTAATTTTCTAAACCATACAGAATTTATGTAGACGACGACTTCCATTCCACTATATATCTTTTAATCAGGTCTAATGAAAATGGGTATATCACCAGTAAACACTGGTATGATATTTTACAAAATGTCTGAATCAGGATTTCCAGAGACATAAAAATCTGAACTCTTACCACATAAATGAATTAATGAAATGAGCCGGGTCACGACAAAACCAACATAATGGGTTTGCGATCAGCATGAATCCAGACCAGCCTGCGGATCCGATCAGTCTGATCAGGATCCATGCTGTTCGCTATCAGTTTCTCTACTTGTAATAGGGTTTGTAAGCGAACAGCATGGATCCTGATCAGACTGCGCGGATGCGCAGGCTGGTCTGGATCCATGCTGGTGGCAAACCCATTATGTTGGTTTTGTCATGACGCGGCTCATATCATTATTCTAATCATCTATGCCGATGTTCAGTACAAAAGCATATTACTTACGACTTAATAGATATTTTAATGTGTTACAGTGTACTTACTTGCATGAAAACTTTTCCTATGATTACATCATCATCATCCTTAAAGATTGTACTAAATATAACAGTAACTCTGTCTTTCTGAGCTGCTATATACCTGTAACAGAAAAACCAAAACAGTTGAACCTGTATAACACATACATCTCATGATCTGAGAGGACATTATGTTGGATTTGACTGTAGTAGAACCTCATAAATATATAGTTTGTATAAGAATTCAAAAATATCTGTAGGAAACTTCCTTTTCCCCCAAAGTATAAACATACTTTCTATGCACTGTTCTATGACTATGCAGGAAAATAAATTTGTTAGAAAATTTTGTGTAAAGAAATGGAGGGTGGATGGGGTAAGATGTTGAGAGAAATTTTAAATTGCAGACAGTGACTGTATTACTCTGAAGTAAATCATTTATGTTTACAGTCTTCTTTATCTAGACAAATCTATGTTGCCAAAGAAATTATAAATATGTGCAAAGTTTTTGAATAATGAAGCACTAACTTTTATTGTCTAAATTTTCTGTAATATCTCCAAAGCTGCCAAAGATTCAGACACAGCTGTGATGGCCATCCTGGCAAATGTTTTAAATAGCTGTTCTATTAAGGTTTTTACATTGAAAGTATCTTTTCTAGAAAGTCATATCTTCCCCCTCACACCTATTTTCCGTATCATTACATTTATTAGTTCCCATTCATGACTATATAATCATAAAAGCAGTATCTATAATCTTCAGGAGCATGTTACTGGCAGCGGTAGTCTAATGGTTAAGCCTTAAGGTGTCTGCTTTTGAAACCAGGGATAAAGGTTCTAGCCCTACTGAGATCCAGATCATATATCCTCATATGACACCAATACTGCTAAGTCTACAATAAACTGAAGTTTCAAACATAAAAAAAATCACCAATGCTATATATATGGAAAAAAAAAACATAATTATGTAAAAAGGGTGATTTTCTTTCTTAAAATGTTTTTTTTTCATTTTAACTTCAGTTTCCTGTGGTAAGTCCCAGGAATCTGACTTGAAAACAGTTAAAAAAAACTTCAAACTTTACTCATTATCTAGCTGTTATATGTTTAAACTAAACCACAGGAAAAGTGTTTTTAAAACATGTATATAGAAGGGGTGATATATTTTTTTCCCCCTTGAAACCTTTTTTTTTTCGTTTTAAACATCAGTTTCCTGTGACTAAACCATCAAGTTTCCAACTCACATAGTTTCTTCCTCTCTATAATGGATCACAGCTTTTTCCCTGCCAGCCTCCCCAGCCTGCTGGAAGGCAAAGTATTTCTCAAACACTGATGCGAAGCAATTTCTCTTTAGAAGCCCTGCTTTCTCCACACGTTCCTCCCAATCAGATGGAATGTTTTCAAGGTCAAATAGAAGTGATACATTGTAGCCTACAGTATAATGAATATACATACATCAATACAGGATTTAAACAGTAAAACTTCAAAGCAAAATGGATAAGAAATATAGAGAAATATAGATATACATAATAGTATTAATACAGTTTCAACTAAGTTATTTATCAATATAATTTAACAGAACTTCTTCAATTACTCAACTGGTCCAAAAACAACAGATTTATGCTAATGTTATGAAAATTTAGAAAGTGCTTATTAATGCATAGCCGTAAATTAAATTTAAAAAAATATAAGCTTAGTAAGTGAACAAATGGAAGTAACATAATATTGTAGAACACATAATCTACATTTATTACCTAAAACCTGCTTATCTGCTTTTGGTTCAAAGCAGGTTTAGAGCTAAATGGAGTTAAAGTAATTGGCCTGGTGGTTAAGGTGTCTGCCTCTCAACCCAGGGATCATGGGTTTGAGCCCTATTCGGATCATGATCTTGTTTCCTCATATAATATGGCATCAGTACTGGTTAGTTCCAGGAACCGGACTTGAAAGTGATTCATGTCAGTTGCAAGAACTTATTTTACAATCAAACAAAAATAAATATATTTAAACTAAGTGACTAACTTAAAACCTATTTATTTTTGTTTGATTGCTTTTTAGTTTAGTGTAAAGAAATACTTCAAATTATGGTAGAATGACGTACCATCCTCTGTGTTTGTTAGCATATCTGAATAGATCTTTTTGATGAGCTACAAAAAGAAAATAGACATTCTCAAGTTATTTTTACTATATCAAGCCTAAGAATATCCCATTTATAAATAGCAACTAGTGATTATAAACAGTCATCAACAACATCAAAAATACTTTCAGATTCTTTCACACAATGACTAAAATACATCATTTATATATATTGATAAGATTAATAATATTATCTATCTTTTTGCAAATTAATTAATGGTTATATAACTTTTATAGAGAAAAGAAACCTTTTTTTTTATTCGTAACATTTATTTTTCAGCACAAAATACATCACTTCCCATTTGATTTCAGATTTAAAGAAGGCAACTTCAATAAGTTTCAAGAAAGTCAATAAGCTGAACATTTTTACTTCACATTTTGAGAAAAAACTAATAATAATAATAACAATTATTCCTCCAAGCTCCCATTACCTCAGTTAACTTTATAAAGAAACGCCTCAGTGTTGTAAATGTTATCACATTTACACAATAATCATTAGGGAAAATCAACAAAACAAAATCGGCAGAAAAAAATGTACCTCATCTGCACCATGTTCCTGGAGATCCTTGTAGAAGTGCATTGAAATGCTTACCTGGAAACAAAAAAAGTATTATTTTTTTTGTACCATCTTTTATTTTTACAACAGACACTATGCAGAGACTTAATCAAATTTTAAGCTAAATAAATTTAAAAGACCTTACATCATTTATCATTGTAAAGAAATGATGAATTAACCTTGTATAGACAAAGCACAGAAGAAGTACAGTTAATTTTAAGGAATGAGAAAAGATGTTATCATGACAAGTAAAACTTTTAAAATTGGCAATGTAATTAAAATTTTTATTGCAAGTTTTATTGAAATGAAAATCACCAGCATTAATATCATTACACTGGCACACAGCCATTATAAGGCTCGAGTTGAGGTCCAAGGTTGCATGCTTTTCACATCGTTGCCAATGTCAAGCATCCTATTTCGTTTTTATTGTACTTTTCTGGCACATTAAACAAGCATTATAATGGATTTTCTTATTTTACAAAATGTACATACTTGTGTATTTTATAATGATCTGTGAAAATTAGTTTTTATTCCATTGAGTTTAGACTCATGAATGTTTTAGTGAGGTTATTCTTATAAAGGGGTGGCAGGGTATATATAAAAGAATGAGATTTATAAATTTCATTCAGAAAAAATTACCAATATTTTATTTTTGTCATTGGGATTTGACAAATGAAACAGCACACCATCAAAATCTGCTACAGTCACATCTACTGTATCTGGCTTATTCCTGAAAAAAATTAAACCATTCCATTACCTAATTTATACTGTATATTTATACATCAGACTAGTCATTTTTTTCATACTTTAAGAGTCTTACTTTTCATTTTTCTGATGTCTTTCTTGAAAAAGAAGTTACTGATACAATAAAATTATTAAAGAAGATTAGCTGACATCATAAATCTGACCAAAAGGCTAAAAATTCATAGGTAAACAAAGATAACCAATAGTTGTTAGTTTATTGCAATGATAACAGTTGCCACTTAATACAGATTTTTATCCTCTTGAGTATATTCAGTTAATTTAAGCCTTTACCTCATATAAACGTGTTTTAATGGCTTTTTGACCCTAACCCCCCTTTTTTTGAGGCCTCAAACAGTGTAAAACTACCCTAATCAGGCCTGAAACACCTTTTTTTGTTTGAGAAATGTTGTTAAAAAAGTGATCACTTTTTCGGCCGCCCCCTCAAAAAGGTACATCAGGGAGTTGTCAGAAGGGGGATGTGTAACCAACGCTGAAAAGCCTTTTACTCTATCTAAATTCATTGAGAAGTTGCAGCACTTAAAAATCAGTTTTGATGGAAAAAAAACAATGCAAAATAGTGAGGTTTGGCAATTTTGAGACGTCCCCCCCATGCCATGGTAACAGGAAATTTAAAATTGAGCATGCTGTTTCAGAGGCTATGGCCAGTCAACATTTGTGCCAAGTTTCATCAGTATTGAAGCATTTTTCATAGTTTCTTAGCAGTTTGAACTTGTAACAGGAGGCTTTTCAATGAAAATGGCCATCTTTCACAATATGCTCATGAGGTAAAGGGTTAAGCACAAGAAATATCTTTGCCTCTAGAAGCACAGGTTCAGTAATGAGCTGTAGTACTTGGGTAATAGCAGTGTTTGCGTTTACTTGCTAAAATTGTGAGGGACAAAAGAAAAAAGGGGCATTACGTCACTAGGACAAAACACTCATTCCTCATTAATTCTCGAGGTTTTTTGCTCTCGTTGAAAACAGATTTTCAATTTGCTATAAATATGCTTTGTTTGTATAGAATTTTAAGAACATGCCTATCACCTAATTTTGATTTGTTCCCTTCTTATAAGCAATGCAGATTTATTTCCTACTTGTAAACCATGAGCAAGTGATTAGCCTCATTTAAGGCCAACCTATCAACAGTCACTGAGAACATAGCCTATCAACAGTCACTGAGAACAGAGATGGTTTTTGTTGTCAATGGCAATTAAACTTAAAGCAGCATTTGTGTAACTTTCTTGATGTCTGATCTGAAATTAGGCAAAGCCTATGAATGGGTAAGTCTGTTAAAAAAAATGTTCATTTTTCAGTTTTACTTAAGTCAACTCATTCGGATTCGGTATTTCATAAACTTAAAGCATAACACTTCTGTTTCACTCGGCGATTGTTGGTTCAAAAGAGATAATAAGTAAATAAACTTTTATGCAAAAAAAAATTACTAAATGATTAATTGGCAACTAACTTTGACAATTTTATATTGAAATTAGATGTTAAACACGGAAGTGAAATTTGCCGTGACTTAGTCACAAGTCAAAGATGACTTTACCCTTCTAATGCATTTTTTATCTTGGCTGTTAAAGTTTCAACAACAATTCTGTTGTGTATTTCGAGCAAAATCATCTTCTTCACGTATGAATTACAGCATAAAATAGAAGTAAATTTAGAAAATGTTCATTTGGGTGTGTGGAAACAGGAAATTAAAGTTGCTTCCCTTTACAGTTTGTAAGCGTTGATTTCATTGGTCTTAGCAAACTCTAAAAATTCCGTACTCTACCGTACTTTAACCGTATTTATAAAAAAAAGTTCTAATTTGTCCATTTCCACTTTATTCTTCAATATGGCAATCAAAGAGCAAAATATAATAATTGAATAAATTGCTAAAGCCATTATATCATAAAGGTTCGACCGATTAAATAAACGTTATCGTGTTCGACTTATAGGTGTGATCTTTTTTTCGTTCAAGGCCTTGATAATGGCCGTGTTGTCACTCCGGTATATAATCTATTTTAGGAAACATTACGGATTCCCTAGTCCGATTTTAAATAGCCAATCAAATTTATGCTTACAAATACCGGATGTATTCTCCGAATGGCGAATGCCTGCAAAGTTTTGGTCAGGACTGGAATATTTTCTCTCAAAATTTAGCAAAGGTTTGTTGGAAATACTTTAAAACACAGAAGGACAGTTCTTTGCCATGCAAGCGAATGTTTTACGATGAAGTTTCTTGTCAGTTTATGAGACGTCAGAAGTGCAACCCATCCTATGTCATTTGTTGTGAACTAATTTTTGATCTTTAGATTCATCATTGTCTATTATGAGACCTCCTTGCATATGCAGTGTCTATTCGGTAGACTATTCTCTCCCTTACCAGTTCCTCCCGTGACGTTTCCTCCCTGACGGTTCTCTCCCTATTTGGGGCAGAACCGTCTGCAAATAAGCAGACAGTTCCTCCCCATTTTTTTATTAATGCATTATAATTATTATTGAAGTATTTAAATGTTTAATAAATGGAAAAGTTTATTATTAAATTATAATAATAATTGATAATATGAAATTAGGTGTTACCTATGGCGCGGAAAGCTCTTAAGATTTATAATTTAAGCGTAACATGTTTAGTGTGATAATAATTATGAAATTAGGTGTTACCTATGGTGCGGAAAGCTCTTAAGATTTCAGACTTCCCGAAATACGTCGGTCCGACAGACATGTCCGATAAATTTTGATCAGGTCCGACGAGTTTTTATTCCGGATCGGTCCGACTGTCCGGCTTTTATCCAAGCAGCATGTATACAAAATGGCCTCGCTAAAGGTGCCAAACCTTGGAAAAATAAAAAATCTACGTCAGAGGAACAGGCACAACAGCAGTAAAAGGATAAAAAGAATAGGCCTGAGACAAAATTTAATGAAAAATAGAAGCAAGACAGTGAATCGTTGGTGTATGATAGGGAGGAGATGAAAATGCGCTGTAAGGAATGTGCCGATTTTTACGGTGAAAAATTAAAAACAAAAAGTGTCTTAGAAATACAAACACAAGTTATTCTTTGATTTTGATCAATTTTATTTGGTCCGACAGATTTCGTTTCGGTCCGATAGATATCATGGTTTGTCAGACCGAATGTCTGACAGTTTTTTTTCAACTTTCGGGAAGTCTGAGATTTATGATTTAAGCGTAACATGTTTAGTGCAGGGATCATTCTGGGGGCGATTTCCGCGATTTCTCGCAAAAAAATCACCAAAATCTCAGAGAAATTTGTGAAATGAGAGAAAATCTCGCACGGCAATTTGAGCCGGAAAATGTCTAACCACAATCTATAGAATGCTAAAATCACACAAAAATATGATGAGAAATTTACGATTCCCATCAAGAATTTAATTTCAAATTGTTTATTAATGAAATCGGTGTAAAAAAACTCCAAAAAGTAGTCCAACACTTTGAATTATTTAGCCTAAAATAATTGCCGATCGGAGACCGCAAATTCACCGTACAGAAATACGGTATGATGGCTATTGTAACCTTTATCTATCTGTAAGTCGAGAATTTACACAAAACACTTTTAATTGATTTTAATAAAAATTGTTAGACACAGACTAACATAAAAATGGACATGTCAAAACCAAATATCGGTAAAATTTGTCTTCTTAATGTCACATCAACCACGGTAAATTTTGCCGTAAAGAACAAATTTAAAAATTTTGTTTTACGATTCCTGATGAAATAGCCGATAATAAATATTCTTTTATTGAACAAAAGTATTTAATTTTATATAATTGCAATCAGCAACAGCTAGAATTGTGAATGTTTCAGCGGAAAACAGACAAATATTCATTTGTCACATATTTTCGCGATGTCGTGATTAAAAAAAAATACTAAAAGGAAGCTGAGTGTTATTCAAAGGTGTTTTATAACACTAAAAATGATGTTTATGAATAAAAATTACTTTAGGTATTGTTTATATTTGTGGATATGGAGATATTTGTCATTATGTGTTCAGGTCACATATTCAATGAACATTTTTTAATGGAGGGAGGTGTGTGAAGAGAATCATAAAGAAAACAAAATGTAAGGTTATAAAAAATATTCTTCAAATCTCAACAATCACTTCTGTACAGTACAGTGTTGTCCATTAGGAACATTGGCTGCAAATAATAGTTGTAGTAGATATCCATGTATAATTCTTTTATATTTCAGAATGAAAGTGTTATATTTATTTTTCATAATTAGAATTTTATTATGTTTAAAAAATCACAAAGGAAAAGGCATAGGGTGAATCAAAAAAGTGGAAAAAAATCACTGTAATAAAGAGAGCTACATCTATATCCTCATTAGATAAACAATGTTTATATGTATAATGATTTTAAAAAGTAAGAAATTTCCATATTTTAACCTCGCCCATCATGAAAATTAAATCTCTCAAGAAAATCTAATTTCTCTCATTAAAATTTCTCAAATGAGAGAAAATGTCTCACTAAAAATCCTGACCAGAATGATCCCTGTTAGTGTACATGTTAACCAGATTTATTTTATACTTTTCAGTGGATTACAGATTTATCCGTGAAAATTATATTTGATAATTTCACAGTGAAAATTATCAAAATATAATTTCACTTTTTTCAATGACGAAACTACTTTTTTAAGATTTTCCCCATGTGGTACCTAAATTTTATTTTTACTGACAATTCTGACAGTATCAGGCTGTTAAAAAAATAGCAAAGCTGAAATAGATAAATAACTTAAATGTCAAAAGTAATAAAGAGAGAAAACTTACTTCTATTCCTTCAAATTCCAATCACAAAATTTCGTCTCTAAATTTTTTTGTTTCGTTTTTACAGTCTGAAAAATACATTCCTTCCCCATGCTAAACTGCTCTTGATGACATTTGGGCATATTAAAGTATCCTACGAGCAATAACTGCCGTATGCATTATGAAAAATTGAAAAGCATTGACAGCCATCACTTGTAAAATAAGTAAAACAACCCAGCGTTCCTTACAATGCCTTAGCAAGCTTCCAAGTTTTCCATTTTCCTAGCTCCTTTTCTGAATGTTTTCACTTCTGTCAACACTTATTTTTTGTCTGTTACAATCCTCAAATAAGTTTTCTTTCTTTTAAAAAGGTGTATGACTAACAAATCCAAATTATATCCTTCTGAATCTTACACATTTATTTTCCTCCCATGAAATACACAACTTTAAAAAATGGCTGCCGCTTACATTTTGGTAAACGGTAAAAGGGACCGAGTAAGAGTACACTTTGCATATTTAGCCCCGCCTATAAATAAAGCACGAATTTCTTATAAAGCGTTATCATCATGACTATAAATCTGTGGAAATTATCAGTGTTACTGTATGTAAGTGCATATGCTTAATCCTCCTAATAAATTTATGCATATGTCTAGAAAATGGAAACAGGCTTTAAACTTCAGGACATACAACTGTAGAATAATGGTTTTTCATTCATATGCCTAATAATTTAATCAGCAGATGAACCTATGTTAGGATATCAAGTAAGATTATTATAGGATCATCTGAATGCACTTGTACACAATGTATACTTATGTTCATTAAAGATATATGAGTAATCACATTATAACAGGACCAAGAGATCATCTGCATGAACATATACTAGTTTTTATAGAAGATGCATGAGAGGTTAATGTAAGATGAGCAGGGAATCATCTAGATGTAAATATACATTAGTAGTGATAGAATATATATAAGAAAGAGTCATCTGGTCTTTAAGGTGTATAAACACTGTAGTTCTTAAAGAACATATGTGAGGGAAATACATATAAACATTTTTATTATGGAACAGATATAAGGGTAACTCGTAAGATGCACAGGGGATTATCTAGATGTACATATACTATAGTTTTCATGGAACAGAAATAAGGGGATCACGTAAGATTACAAGATCATCTGGATGTACATAAACTTTTTTTCATTACATATCAGATGTAAGGGGATCAAATAAAATGACCAAGGGCTCATCTAGATGTACATATACTATAGTTTTCATTGAACAGAAATAAGGGGATCACGTAAGATGACCAGGTGACATTTAGATGTATATACTTTTTTCATTCTAGAACATATATGAGGGGATCAAATTAATGACAAGGGGATCATCTATATGTACATAAACTCTTTTTTTATTATGGAACAGATGTAAGGAGATCATGTAAGAATACAAGGGGAATATCTAGATGTACATATACTATATAGTATTCATTGAAAATAAATAAAGGTATCACGTAAGATGATAAGGGGATCACGTAGATGACAAGGGGATCATGTAGATGTACATTTAATATAGTTTTAATTGAACAGAAAGAAATAAGGGGCTCACTTACGATGACCAGGAGATCATATAGATGTACATACTCTTTTTCATTATGGAACAGCTATGAGGGTATTTCGTAAAATGACAAGGGGATCATGTAGATGTACATATACTATAGACTTCATTGAACAGAAATAAAGGGATCACATAAGATGACAATGGTATCATCTAGATGTACATATACTATAGTATTCATTGAAAAGAAATAAGGGGATCACGTAAGATGACAATGGTATCATCTAGATGTACATATACTATAGTATTCATTGAACAGAAATAAGGGGATCACGTAAGGTGACAAGGGGATCATCTAGATGTACATATACTATAGTATTCATTGAAAAGAAATAAGGGGATCACGTAAGGTGACAAGGGGATCATCTACATGTACATATACTACCAGGAGATCATATAGATGTACATACTCTTTTTCATTATGGAACATATATGAGGGGATCGCGTAAAATGACAAGGGGATCATGTAGATGTACATATACTATAGACTTCATTGAACAGAAATAAAGGGATCACGTAAGATGACAATGGTATCATCTAGATGTACATATACTATAGTATTCATTGAAAAGAAATAAAGGGATCACGTAAGATGACAATGGTATCATCTAGATGTACATATACTATAGTATTCATTGAACAGAAATAAGGGGATCACGTAAGGTGACAAGGGGATCATCTACATGTACATATACTACCAGGAGATCATATAGATGTACATACTCTTTTTCATTATGGAACATATATGAGGGGATCGCGTAAAATGACAAGGGGATCATGTAGATGTACATATACTATAGACTTCATTGAACAGAAATAAAGGGATCACGTAAGATGACAATGGTATCATCTAGATGTACATATACTATAGTATTCATTGAAAAGAAATAAAGGGATCACGTAAGATGACAATGGTATCATCTACATGTACATATACTATAGTATTCATTGAACAGAAATAAGGGGATCACGTAAGGTGACAAGGGGATCATCTAGATGTACATATACTTTAGTAAGTATTCATTAAAAAGAAATAAGGGGATCACGTATGGTGACAAGGGGATTATCTACATGTACATATACTACCAGGAGATCATATAGATGTACATACTCTTTTTCATTATAGAACATATATGAGGGGATCGCGTAAAATGACAAGGGGATCATGTAGATGTACATATACTATAGACTTCATTGAACAGAAATAAAGGGATCACGTAAGATGACAATGGTATCATCTAGATGTACATATGCTATAGTATTCATTGAAAAGAAATAATGGGATCACGTAAGATGACAATGGTATCATCTAGATGTACATATACTATAGTATTCATTGAACAGAAATAAGGGGATCACGTAAGGTGACAAGGGGATCATCTAGATGTACATATACTACCAGGAGATCATATAGATGTACATACTCTTTTTCATTATGGAACATATATGAGGGGATCGCGTAAAATGACAAGGGGATCATGTAGATGTACATATACTATAGACTTCATTGAACAGAAATAAAGGGATCACGTAAGATGACAATGGTATCATCTAGATGTACATATACTATAGTATTCATTGAAAAGAAATAAAGGGATCACGTAAGATGACAATGGTATCATCTAGATGTACATATACTATAGTATTCATTGAACAGAAATAAGGGGATCACGTAAGGTGACAAGGGGATCATCTAGATGTACATATACTATAGTATTCATTGAACAGAAATAAGGGGATCACGTAAGGTGACAAGGGGATCATCTAGATGTACATATACTATAGTATTCATTGAAAAGAAATAAGGGGATCACGTAAGATGACAATAGTATCATCTAGATGTACATATACAATAGTATCCATACCGTAGTACATCAAGTGGACACCCTTTACACGTTGACTAGTATGTTCTCTTTTATATATCCATTTGATTCCCTTTTAAATGTTTGAAGGTAAATTCTGTGTTGTACATCTGTATGATCCCCTCGTCCATCCTTTTGATCCCCTCTTATATTTTATAGTATATTCTCCTTTGTACATCTGTCTGATCCCCTCGTCCATCCATTCGATCCCCTTTTATATTTTTGATAGTATATTCTCAGTTGTACATCTATTTGATCCCCAAGTACATCAATTTTTATCCTCTCTTGTATGCTTTATATAATGTTTTCTGTTGTAAATTCATATGATCCCCTACTCCATCTAATTGATCTCCTCTTAAATTTTTGATAGAATATTCTCCGTTGTACATCTGTATGATCTCCTTGTACACCCATTTGATTCCCTGTTATATGTTTGATAGTATGTTCTCTGTTGTACATGTATTTGATCCCTTAGTCCTTCCATTTGATCCCCTATCATTTGCTTGAAGGTATATTATCCTCATCTATATCACACCTGGTCTTACGTGATCCCCTGATATCTGTTCAATGAAAACTAAAGAATATGTACATCTAAATGGCCCACTGGTCATCTTACGTGATCCCCTTATATCTTTTCAATGAATAGTATAGTTTATGTACATCAAGATGTTTCCCTGGTCAACTTACGTGATCACCTTATATCTGTTCAATGAATACTATAGAATGTGTACATCTAGATGATCCCCTGGTCAGCTTCCATTATCCCCATATATTTGTTCCAACATATGAAAGAATATATGTACAGGTAAATGACCCCCTTGTCATCTTCCGTGATCCCTTTATTTCTATTCAATGGATACTATAGTACATGTAAATATAGTTGATCCCTTTGTCATCTTTCGTGATCTCCATGTATCCGTTTAATAATTAGAAAGAGTATATGTACATCTTGATGACCCACTTGCCATATTACGTGATCTCCTTTTATCTGTTCAATGAATACTATAGAATGTGTACATCTAAATGATCCCCTGGTCCGATTACATGGTACTCACATATCTGTTCCATAATAAGAAACAATAAATGTACATGTAGATGATCCTTGCTCATCTCACGTGATCCCTTTATTTCTGTTCAATGAAAACTATAGTATATGTACATATAGACGATCCCTTTGTCATCTTACGTGATCTCCTTAGATCTTTTTAATGAATACTATAGTATATGTAAATCTGAATGATCCCCTGGTCAGCTAAAATTATCTCCATTTATCTGCTCCAAAATATGAAAGCATATAAGTACATCTAAATGACCCCCTGGTCATCTAACGTGATCCCTTTAGTTCTGTTCAATGGATACTATAGTAAATTTTGATATAGTTTAACCCGTTGTCATCTTTCGTGATTTCTATATATCCGTTCCATAATTAGAAAGAGTATATGTACATGTAGATGATCCCCTGGTCATCTTATGTGATCCCCTTATATCTGTTCAATGATTCTTACAGTATATGCACATCTAGATGATCCCCTTGTCATCTTACAAGATCCCCTTATTTCTATTCAATGAAACTATAGCATATGTAAAATTAGATGATCCCCTGGTCATCTTACGTTATCCCCTTATATCCCTTCCATAATAAGAAAGAGTTCATGTACATTTAGATGATCCCCTTGACAGCTTACATGATAACCATATATGTGTTCCATAATAAGAAAGAATAAATGTACATGTAGATGATCCCCTGCTCATTTTCGTGACCCCTTTATTTCTGTTCAATGGATACTATAGTAAATGTAAATATAGTTGATCCCCTTGTCATCTTTCGTGATCTCCATATATCCTTTCCATCATTAGAAAGAGTAGATACATGTAGATAATCCCCTGGTCATCTTACGTGATCCCCTGATATCTGTTCAATGAATCTTATACTATATGCACATTTAGACGATCCCCTGGTCATCTTACGTGATCCCCTTAATTATTTCTGTTCAATAAAAACTATAGCATATGTAAAATTAGATGAAGCCCTGGTCATCTTACATGATCCACTTATATCTGTTCAATGCAAAATATAGTATATGTACATATAGATGGCCCACTGGTCATCTTACGTGATCCCCTTATATCTGTTCAATGAAAAGTACGGTATATGTACATTAAGATGATTCCCTGGTCAACTTACGTGATCACCTGATATCTGTTCAATGAAAACTATAGTATATGTAAAAATAGATGACAAACTTGTCATATTACGTGATCTCCTTATATCTGTTCAATGAATACTAAAGTATTTGTACATAAAGATGATCTCCTGGTCAGCTTACATGATACCCATATATCTGTTCCGTAATAAGAAAGAATAAATTTACATGTAGATGATACCTTTGTCATCTAACGTGATCGGTATCCCTTTATTTCTGTTCAATGAATATTATAGTATGTGCACATCTAGATGATCCCCTTGTCTGCTTACATGATACCCATATATCTGTTCCATAATAAGAAAGAATAAATGTACATGTAGATGATCCCCTGCTCATCTCACGTGATCACTTTATTTCTGTTCAATGAATGCTATAGTATATGTACATATAGACGATCCCTTTGTCATTTTACGTGATCCCTTTATTTCTATTCAATGGATACTATAGTAAATGTAAATATGGTTGATCCCCTTGTCATCTTTCGTGATCTCCATATATCCGTTCCATAATTAGAAAGAATATATGTACATGTAGATGATCCCCTGGTCATCTTATGTGATCCCCTTATATCTGCTCAATGAATACTATAGTATATGTACATCTAAATGATCCCCTGGTCATCTTACGTGATCCCCTGATATCTGTTCAATGAATCTTATACTGTATGCACATCTAGACGATCCCCTGGTCATCTTACGTGATCCCCTTATTTCTGATCAATAAAAACTATAGCATATGTAAAATTAGATGATCCCCTGGTCATCTTACGTTATCCCCTTATATCCCTTCCATAATAAGAAAGAGGACGTGTATATCTAGATGATCGCCTGGTCACCTACGTGATCCAATGATATCAGTTCAATGAAAATTATTTTATGTGTACAAGTAGATGATCCCCTGGTCATCAAGTACGTGACCCGCTGATATCTGTTCAATGAAAAGTATAGTATATGTACATGGTCATCTTACGTGATCGCGTTGTATCTGTTCAATGAAAACTATATAGTATAAACTTGGTCCTCTTATAATGTGATTCCTAATATATTTTTCATATGAACAAAACTATACATTGTATGTATATTCAGATGATTCTTGATATCCTCACATAGGTTCATATGCTGATTAAATCATTTGGCATATGAATGAAAGCACCATTATTGCACGACTTAACACTTTAAAGCCTTTTTCCATTTTTATAAGACATTCGTGTATATTTATTAGGGGGGTTAAGCATATGCACTTACATACAGTAACACTGATCATTTCCACAGATTTATAGTCTATTTTAATCATGATGATAACGCTTTATAAGAAATTCGTGCTTTATTTATAGGCGGGGCTAAATATGCAAAGTGTACGCTTACTCGATCCCTTTTTCCGTTTACCTTACATTTTACAAAGCCAGGTCTAATATAAATTCGCAGTAAGTAACAGAAATATGGATGGATGGTTGGACTTTTTCTCCTACAAGAATTGTTTGTTTTTATTATTAAAACAAGCGATCATTCATATCTTTTTAATAAAATGAATTCATATCACCGTCATTTAACCTTGATTGGCGGACTTATTTTTAAGCTCAAGACTTCTTGTTTTTAATGAGAAATTCCCTCTAAATGGGGCTCTCAATGGGGGAAACAGATTTTAATATTAACGTTAAAATTATGGAAATTTCGTTTTACCTTGTTTTAAAGCATAAAATGAAAAGAAAATTTGTCTGTTTGTTGTGTAAGATGTAATTTTATTTCATCTCGTGAACTTTAAAAACAGTATTCTCACTCTTGGCTACGCCACTTGTGAGAATACTGTTTTTAAAGCCCACTCGATGAAATAAAATTTCATCTTACACACAAACAAACAAATATCCTCTATATATCATACAATTCCTTAATAAGTAAAAATGCAGTTATTTTGTAACGTAAACAGAAACAAATAAATTGGTGGTGTTCAACCTACCATCGGAAAAGAACCACTGCGCATGCGTCGGCGTTTGGAAAATCCTGTTCGCCATTTTGTTAATCTCTAATCACATATGTTGTTTTTACATTATTTTTAATATGCTTATTTATCAAAAAGGATTTAAAAGTAACTTTTTACATTTATCAGCGTTACTAGTATAGTTCTTATGAATGAAATGAATGTTTATTTTCTGATTTTGTACATCATTCTTTCACCGGAAGAGTTATTAAACATGCGTCTGCTAGCAATAGTCTGAATTATGTAGACGCTCATTAAAAGCACTGTGATATCTATATTTAGCCCAAAAGGATTTCAAAATGGCGGCGCCCAGTTAACTAAGGATTTTTTCACAGCTCATTAGGTATAGGATATATATTTTTTGAAATTTTTATTTACGTTTAATTTGATTTCATTTGAATTTATACGCCTCATACATGTTATCTAAGAGCGCTGCAGCCCTCGCGGGCCTTTGGCCCCGCTCAGTCTTTCCGCGTATAAATTAGAGAAAAAATATTTTATTGGAGTATTTAATTTAGATGTTTTATACATGAGTATGTTTATGATTAATTGATATAGATTAGATAAAAAAAATATTTTTAGCAAATAAGTATGCTTTTTAATGTGTTTATAATTTACTTGATTAGGATAATCATTCAATTTTAATTATTGGGTGAGTTTTTTTTATAAATAAGAAAAAAAAATATAAGAAAAAAATGATTTATAAATTTTAATTGCTAAATTCCATACTTTTGTATAATGAAGAAAGGAGTTCAAACTTCAATACACATGCGCGTTAAGTTTGCTGTCAGAGATAATTTAGGTGTTTATTAATTCATTATTCAAGAATCAAGGTGTTGATTAGATTAAAATACATGGAGCTGTGAAAAGGTGTTAAAACAAATATTACGTGAGAATATATTTAATTTTTTGAAAAAAACTGGGTAGTACTCAAAATATGAGTGAAACCCCTTTTTTAAATCCCCTCTTAGAATAGACACTGGCTTAAGCTATAGTAGTCCAAATATTTAGACGTAAACCTCGGATTTGAAGTTATTTTTTACATTGGTAAATTAAAATCCGCTTCAAAGTCTAAAGATATCTATTTAAAGCAATATCCATAGCAAAATGAAAAACAATAAACATGCACAAGCAGCCAAAATACCGCCATATTGAATTCCTGGAGGTACATCAACAAAAAAGACTAAACATTTTTGAAATTTTTACTGCGTGCACCTTTCAGCGTCTTAGATAACAACAGAAAAAAATTTCAATCAAACTAATTTCGTACTATTGTTTTTGAGTGGCGTCACAGCATGACAGGGTATTTCCAATATGGGGGTCAACTCAAAATGTCTTTCATGTGTCTTCTTAAATATATGGATAAATAAACTACGATAATATCGTGAGTAATTTTTGCATATTTTTACAGTTTTTGGGAAAATAATTATGCTTCCGTCTTTTATGCAATCAGTTGGTTTTTGTGATAAATAGCATTTAAGTTGTTATTTACCGGTAAATTCAAATCGACTCAAGAAGCATGTCGATTTGTGCTATAGGAAATAAGCCAAATAGGGAAAGACTTATTGTTCAGCTTATTGACTTTCTTGAAACTTATTGAAGTTGCCTTCTTTAAATCTGAAATCAAATGGGAAGTGATGCTTATTATTTTTTGAGTTATTGCCCTTTGTTAGTTTTCATATTTCATTTTTGTCCTGGCCATTTCTCCTAAACTATTTTGTTCACAAGGCGACACATCCGACTCGCGGAGTTCTAGTTATGATTTACAGAAGTTTTTATTGTTACTAATTATTATAACTTGTTAAACATGTATCGTATGATTACTGGAGGTTACGTACCATGGAGGAAACGTACCATTTTTGGAGGTTACTTACCTCAATATATATATATTTTGAAGTATATATGTACCATTAATATATTTTCATCTAATTTCTATAAAATATTTACAGAGTGAATATTTATGGCTTAATAATTCTAATAAAGGCTAAATGAACAAATTAATACATTAATATCACTTATTTCTGAAAAGACATACATGTATCATAATTCTTATCAAAGTAGGATAAGTGGCTCTGAATTTTTTTTTGATCCCTCATCCCTGTGTATCAAAGCTTGGTTTTGACCTAGTGCTGCTAAAGTAAAAAACAATGTATAAGAACAGATAGCATTGATTCATATTATATGACTTAATAAATGTGAGAACAAAAGCATTTCATAGCTAACTTGTCATCAGATTTCATTGCTTTTTAACATACACATTGAAACATGCTTTATTTGTCTTATATGAAATTGTATTTCAGAAATGGTATTAAGATTGAAGATGATAGATTGATAACAGCATAAAGGAATGAAGGCTATCAAGGACCTTGTATCACAGGTGTTCTATACACATGGTCTCCTTTGTGCTAGCCATCCATTCTCCATCCTTGTATCTGTGTGTGCAGTTATTATAATATTATGGTATGTATTTTCCTTCTAATGTGATATAAGGGATAGGGATTAAATCATTCTGTTTCTGGCTTCATAGCTGGAATTAAAGGCTCTTAATGTCACTGTACAATGTTATATTATTAAATTTATTTTGGATTTCAAATGGTATACAACACGGTAGAAACACATAATTTCTGTAATGCTCTAGTGAACCACTTCGCTACTGTGCCTTTTCTCAAGTAAAAAGTATCAACATTCATCCCTAGTGGGATTCAAATGTCTACTACAGGAAGGACAGAGACAAAGTGAATTTTTTGGATACAAATGCTGGTATCAACTTGCTGTTTATGCAAATAAGTGCCAGAATATTTTAGTATACAAATTAGGTGGTTTGAGGTGATTCTGCTGTTTTTAGTCCCCTACCGGTTTACCGGAGGGGACTTTAGGTTTACCCTCCGTCCGTCTGTCTGTCTGTCCGTCCGTCCGTCTGTCCGTCCCTCAGTCCGTCCGTCCATCCACAAAACTGGATCCCGCGATAACGCAAAAAGTACTGAAAATATTTTAATGAAACTTGATATATGGATAGATGGCAGTATGGAGATTATGCACGTCTTTTTCTTTTCTTCCTATGTTGAAAATTCTGGTTGCTATGGCAACAAATAGACTGAAAATATGACAAATTTTACACATAAACTGGATCCCGCGATAACGCAAAAAGTACTGAAAATATTTTTATGAAACTTGATATATGGATAGATGGCAGAATGGAGATTATGCACGTCTTTTTCTTTTCTTCCTATGTTGAAAATTCTGGTTGCTATGGCAACAAATAGACTGAAAATATGGCAAATTTTACACATAACCTGGATCCAGTGATAACACAAAAAGTATTGAAAATATGTTTATGAAACTTGACATATGGGTAGATGGCAGTATGGAAATTATGCACATCCTTTTCTTATCTTCCTATGTTGAAAATTCTGGTTGCTATGGCAACAAATAGACTGAATTTCAAGATTTCTTATTCTAGTTTTTAAGTTTTTTACTATAAGTTCTTTATTTCTTAAGGTATTTTCTTCAAACTTTAAATATAAGTTGCTTGTCATCAACCACATCATATGTGACAAGGTTTACAACTCTAGTACAAAATTTATCAGAATTACCTCCCTTGAACTTAAAATTTTCATGAAAAAACATTGTTTTTTTTAATAACTTCTTTTTCTGAATGTATCTACTTCAAACTTCATATAAATGTTTCTTATTGTCACTCAACATTTGTGAGTGTTCAATACTCTAGCAAGACTATTTCCAGAATTATGCCCCTTTTGAACTTAGACTTTTTTTTGAGAAATTGGTAATTTTTACTCCAACTTCTTCAATCATGATAGGATTTTAAATATGTTATATTTTGATAACAGGGATGTTTAAAAATAACTTTAGAGTGTCCTTCAGTCCGTCTGTCTGTACATAAAAACTGTATCCTGTGATCACTTTTAAAGAACTTTTTCAACAAATTTACTTAAAATTGGAACCTAAGTGAATGGCCCTTCAGAATGTTGCTTGGGCTCTTACCGGTAGGGGACTTATGGATTGCTTGCAATACTATGATAATTGCTTGTTTTAAATGATTTCTGGTTTAATAGTATCCTATGATAAGAAAAATCTTATATTTTTAGCAATTTCAAACAGTCAGGCTGCATAAAAGTTGTCAAAGAAGTGATACAAATTTTGCTTTTGTTTCGTCAATGCTAAATGTGCAATTTGTATAATAATGTTAACTTTTCACACATCTTTTCTTTTAGCTACCCATTGCTGTATGTGCCTCTACCTGGCAACATACCTGGTGAGTATGTTACATCAGTGAAGAATTACAAAGTGCCACCAAAAGCTTTCACCAAGGGAGATAAATCATTTGATACAACAGATATAACAAGCATACCAAGATGGGTAATGAATAATTTTTTAATGTTAGCCATTTTACATATATCAGCATTATAGAGCCAAGCTAGCCTGTTTGTAATATTGTAGTCTGACTAGTCTAACACTTATTACCTGTGTTTATCTTTATTTTTAAGCTCCACTTAAGGCACATTCTGCCTCAGAAACAAATAAATCTTTACTTCTTTAGAAAGGGCAAACTGAAACATGAACTTTATAATGTTTAAATGATGGTTTTAGAGAATGTTAGAAACTTGTTACCTGAAGAAAGTAACAATTTGTCATGAAAGAAGCAAAATGTAAACAAAGTAGTATGTTGACTGCCATACCAAATACTCATTCAGCATAACAGTAATGATTGCCAAAAAGCAACAAATGAAAAAGATGGTTTAGGTAATTGGCCAGTGAGTAATTTTTGGATACTATACATGTAAAAGTACACTAGTAGTAAAAAACATTTGAAAAATAAAGTTGAACGCATTTCTTAGGCAGGCCTTAAAGGGATATTCAGGCAAAATAATGACAACAATATTAAAATGATTTTATGTACTCAAATCAGGCTAAAATGACGTTTCTTGAAGTTTCAGCGTGAATTTCTGTTTGAATTTTATATATTTTGGGTTTGAAACGTAAATATATCTATATATGTTGAACAAAATTTAGACGCCAATAAAATCACCAAATAGTTTTAAAACAAGTCACATGACTTTAACAAACACTTGAGGTTACAATAACAGATATTTTGGATATTGTATTATTGAAACAAGTATATGTCATTCATTTGACATGTTCTTTAACGTTTCCAGAGTTCACTTTGACAAATATTGCGAAATCATAGCGCTCTAACCTGACCCATGCGGGTCAAGTTAGGAAACCACCATTTTATTCTTTATACTAAAAAAAGTTTTGTTCCATTGACTGTCTAATATATTTATTTTAAGGGCATGTACAGAATAATGAATGAAAATTTCAAAACTAAGAAATGAAAATTTTGCCTGTGTCTCCCTTTAACCTATTCATTAAGGTCCATTTTCTCAGAAACTATAAGTTATTCACCTCTAATGTGGTAATCATGTTTATTGTCATGAAAGGATGCCATTTAAAAAGCGGGATAATCTGGAAAAAAAAATGGCACTGTTGTGCCCTTTTTTAACTTAAATTTTTAAACCCTGACTAAAGGGTTCTTTTTGATGTTATAATATTTAATAATGCTAATGCATGTAAAATCTATATGAAAAATAGTTTATATCGTGTAATAAATAGTTAATATCATTTAATTAATTAACAGTACAAGGGTCCATCTCAAGCATATATACAACAGCTGGTAGTCAAGACAACAGTGTCACCATGGGAACCAACTCAACATGATCCTTTAGATGCCTTGTATGCACCACTGACCAAGGTGTTCAAAATCCTGGAAGAAGTGGAGAAGTTAAGACATCAGCATGGGTATAAATTTATTTAATTTTGTTTCCAGAACTTTGTGGTAAATCATTAATTTTGAGTACCGTAATACTAGTATCACGACATTGCTTACATTGGACAGTTAAAACCGTCTAAAACAGAAATTTGTAAAAGTTTTAAGAAAAAACCCAGTGATAGCATGTTATTATTTTGATGTATATATGTTTCAGGGAAGAAGAGAAATCTCTGGTGAATTGTTGTTTGCGTGTATCCGAACCACTGCGTTCTAAATACATTGACAAGTTGTTACCAGAATATGCCTGCCTCGTACTATCTCCAGCTAATCTGTGGCAGAAAAATCTGAACAGGTCTTGTACAAAGTTTTCATCTTTATACTTTACATTGATATTGGTTACAATGACCACTACTACATTAGAATTAAGACCAGGTTTTGCTGATAAAAGTTCTCATAGGATTTATCTAAACTTTTAGAACACCAATTATGATTTTGACTGTTATCATACCACTATGATACCAATGCCTCTTTTGCAACTTTGTAAAAATGGTATTTGACCTGACATCATTTGCGTTATACAAACATAGCCTGAAGACAGACTTAATGTTAATGTTAAACTATAAGTGTGTGCCAATGAAAATTTATTAATTTAACTGTATTAAATCAGCTCTTAATTTGGATATGTGATAAATAAACTATTATATTTGTGTAGCTTCATTACTAAATTAATTGATTTTTTATTTTTCAACATGTCCAATAAATTCAGTATTGAATCTACACTCTTTCAATGTCATTATATTAATATTTCTATACTGACAGTATAGAATCAAGCTAGCCATCATATTATTTACATTTTGTTATAGAATACTCTTAAAATAACAATTGACTGTTCCAAATTCAAAGCAAGAAAAGTCCATTGTACATATGATGCAATAATATTTATTTTTTTACAATTTTATTGACATTTAAATGCTACTAATTGTATTTCCATGAATTGTGCTTTGAGTATGCATGATGGATAAAAAGTTTTCAGGAATATTTCACAACAGGATTTTGGGACACCTTACACCGTTTTTCTCTGTATAAAACTGTAAAAGTCAGTATTGTTAAGATTTATTCATTTCCAACTTTTAGCCATGAATTGTAAATAGTATTGAGGGATCTGCATTAAGTTTTTAATTTTAGTAACATTTATTATTGGTACAGATTTCTGGAAGATAAAGAAGTGTTACGAACCATTTACAAGAGGTATAACCAAGCTCTGGATGCGCCACCTGGTATCAGAGGTATATATTTGCTTATATAATATGCTTCATTTGTGTTTTCTGATCTAACTTTTGACTTCATTTCTTCATTCACTTTAACAATCTATCTTTGTTGATGTTTGTTAATGGAAATACATGTTGGTTAAAATTTATCTTTTCCAGATACATGCAATGTCAAACCAAAAATAACTTATTATGTGCATCCAGTTGTTATCATTTATGTTTTTAGCTCACCTGTCACAAAGTGACAGGGTGAGCTTTTGTGATCGCTTTTCGTCCAGCGTCCGTCCGTCGTCCGTCCGTCGTCCGTAAACTTTTACTTTAAATGACATCTCCTCATAAACCACTAAGCCAATTTCGTCCAAACTTCACAGGAATGTTCCTTTGGTGGTCACCTTTGAAAATTGTTCAAAGAATTTAATTCCATGCAGAACTCTGGTTGCCATGGCAACCAAAAGAAAAAACTTTAAATATCTTCTTCTAAAAAAACCCAAATGCTAGAGCTTAGATATTTGGCATGAAACATCTTGTAGTGAGTGTCTAACAAGTTTGTTCAAATAAAAGCCCTGGGGTCAAAATTGGCCCCGCCCCAGGGGGTCATTGATTTCCCCTATATGCATATAGTAAAAAACTTAAAAAAACTTCTTTTAAAGAACCGAAAGAGCAAGAGCTAAGATATTTAGCATGAAACGTGTTCTAATGGATGTCTACCAAGTTTGTTCAATGAAAAGCCCTGGGGTCAAAATTGGCCCCACCCCGGGGGTCATTGGTTTTCCCTATATGCATATAGTAAAAACTTAAAAAAACTTCTTTTAAAGAACTGAAAGAGCTAGAGCTAAGATATTTAGCATGAAACATGTTCTAATGGATGTCTACCAAGTTTGTTCAAATAAAAGCCCTGTGGTCAAAATTGGCCCCGCCCCGGGGCGTCATTGATTTTCCTTATTTACGTAAAGCAAAAACTTAAAAAATCTTTCTTTAAAAGAACCAAATAGCTAAGGTGTAGATACTAAGCACGAAACATCTTCTAATGAGTGTCTACCAAGTTTGTTCAAATAAAAGCCCTGGGGTCAAAATTGGCCCACCCCGGGGGTCATTCATTTTCCTTATAAGTGTTTAACAAAAACTTAATAAATCTTCTTTGAAAAAACTCAAAAAGCTAAGGTTTAGATATTAAGCACGAAACATCTTCTAGTGAGTGTCTACCAAGTTTGTTCAAATAAAAGCCCTGGGGTCAAAATTGGCCCACTTCGGGGGTCATTCATTTTCCTTATATGTGTATAACAAAAACTTAAAAAATCTTCTTTGAAAAAACCCGAATAGCTAGAGTTTAGATATTAAGCATGGAACATTTGCTAGTTAGTGTTTACAATGATTGTTCAAATAAAAGCCCTGGGGTCAAAACTGGCCCTGCCCCAGGTGTGTCATTGTTTTTAACTACAGTAAAACGTGTATTAAGCGACCGGGCAAGGGAAACACCAAAAACGGTCGCTTAATGAAACGGTCTCTTAAGACAGTCAGCATGATATAAAAGTCAAAATTTATAAATGACATCTTTTTTATTCGATGGGATTGTTTTTTCAACTTCATTTTTATATAAATGTTGAATAATAAGTACGCTCCGATAATCTAAACGGATGCAAATGTAAAAATAACGTTCTGATATTTATTGACAAAACAGTTTTGATCCATTACGTACATGTTTGACATTTTTTCCAGAATTTTTTAACTTCTCCGTTGTTTTTCCTTGTCTCCAACACGAAAACCCTATTAGTGAATATGTTTTCTGTTGTGCATTTTTTCATTTAAAGTAAACAAACTACATGTATTTGTTACGATTAATTTAATGGCTGATCAAGTTCAAGGTCAATTCAATGCAGTCTAAATGTCAACAAGCGAAGCGTATACACCATCTCAGTATGGGCGGAGCGTTGCATTGTTTATCCGATATTATTGGATAATACACGTCACGCGTATACTTAACTTCATTTGCGTACGCTAAAACGGTATGGGAAATAGAGTTTTTCACACGTTTATTGTTGTGTTTTGATTGCTGACACTTGTGACATAACGAGGTGGCGTTCTCTAAAAACACAATTACTTGACAGGTAAAAGTGGTCGTTTAATGAAAAGATTGATGTCAATTAGGTGACTAATTAGCGGTCGCTGGTTGCGTTGAGCAAAAGTCGCTTAATACATTAAAGATATAGAGAGAAAATGATCGGGGGGAATTTAAAGTGGTCGTTTAAGACAAAAGTCGCTTAATACACGTGGTCGCATGGGCTGTAAGTTAGACTGTATATGTGTAAAAAAAAAACTTGAAAAAAATCTTCTTTTAAAAAACGAGCTAGACCTTAGATGTTTAGCATGAAACATCTTCTAATGGGTGTCTACCAAGTTTGTTCAAATAAAAGCCCTGGGGTTTAAACTGGCCCCGCTCCGGGGGCCTATATACAGGTGAGCGACTTCAGGGCCATCATGGCCCTCTTGTTAGTCATTATGTCTCCCAAAATGTTTTCATATTCATTATTGTGTTTGCCTTTACTGTCTGTCCGTCCATCCACATTAAGCTTGTTCGGCCTTCATAGGTCATATTACTGGTTGGATTTCAACCAAACTTTACAGGAGTGATCAGCACCAGTTGTGCACATCACCTGCAAATTCCGCTTGGCTTCTCAAAATGGCCGCCAGAGCTAAAAATAGGAAAATCTTGTCCACCCTTCACAGGTCAAACTACTGGTGGAATTTCAACCAAACTTTTTAGGAGTGATCAGTACCATCCCTAGTTGTGCACATCACAGCCATGTTTGGCTTTGATGCACAAAATGGCTACCAGAGCTAAAATTAGAAAAATCTTGTCCGGCCTTCACAGGTCAAACTACTGATGGGATTGCAACCAAACTTTACAGGAGTGATCAGTACTATCCCTAGTTCTGCACAATACCAGCATGTTTCACTTCGGTGCACAAAATGGCCACCAGAGCTTAAAATAGGAAAATCTTTTCTGTCCTTAACAGGTCAAACTACTGGTGGGATTTCAATGAAACTTCGTATGAGTCACTATACACAGTTTTGGGAGACTTTGTTTTTGTGACAAAAACCCTTGTGGTTAATACTTTATGACCTTGCTACAACATTCAACTTTGTCACTTATTTATTCTAGTAGTAAAAAATTATTTATAAATAACACCCATCTGTTGTAAACTTTTAGATATTATATTGATTTACAGATGTTTTGTTTGGGTTGCCATGGAAACAGACTGGGATATCCAGATATTTTATCAGAAATAGACAGAGGACTATATCATTTGCTATCACACTTGTCCTGAAGAAGTATGATGAAAGGTAAGAGTGATAAAAGCATAAGTACATCTTCCTCTTGTGGTTGAGGGGTTGCCTGTAATGGTTGAGGCATAAGAATTGCAGCCACCCTTAAACCCTATGTTTTGGTAAGAGGGGAATAAATGGGTTTATGCAAAACATGATTTTGAATTACTGGTGTGTATGTGTGTCTTTGCTCCAGCAGGTGAGAAGGTTTTAAGTTTGTAACACCCAAGGTTAGCCAAAATCATCTTTCCTGTTTCGGGGCCATTTGACCTAAATTGTGTTGGTGTGTTGTAAAACCAAACCAAACCAAACAAAATAAAATGACATCTGGGTCAGTGTTTTCCTATGTCTTTAACTGTTTATACTGAAAAATGTGTAATGGAATGTTGTCATATGACTAACAGACAACTACAAAACTATCTGTATAATTAAGGAACAGTTATAATTGGCCATTTATAAAGGTTCTTAAACCTTTTTGGTTTGTCAATATTGTTTTGTTTTGTATATTAGAATATTTTTAAGGTATGTTTTAAAATTATGATATTGTCACTAAAAGATAACATGTAACAATTCTTAAAAAAACTACACCTGATTTATGTATTTATGATTATTTTTTGCAGTTTTGTGGGGAATCTGCGGACAAAGCTGGAAACCGTTTATCCGGATACAGTGTTAAATGTGAACAATTCTCATATAGATCATATTGTACACCTACATTATAAAGATATCAACATCTATTTTGAATACATTCATCTTATAGTCTTGTATCTGGTGCTACTCATGTATCTCTACTTCTCTGTCAGTAAGTATAACCTTTTAGAATGAAATATATATTTTTAGTCAGTCTGTTTCCAAAAAACAAAAAGTCGAGCTATTATGATTGCTGTGATGTCTTCTTTGTTTTCATAGATGTGCAAAAACTTCTATGTAGCTTATTACTCAAACAATTTTAAAGGTATCATTTAAAGGTATCAATATGAAGCTTGGACTGTGCTTAAGAAATAAACATTACTCTTACATGAAAACTAACAAGGACGTTGTTTATTATAAATTGTAGAGAAGATAGAAATGGTAAAGTCCAAGTGGGGTTTGGCATTCAGTGCTGTGGTTACGGTGGTATCGTCATTGTTGATCTCAGTCAGTGTGTGTTCCATATTTGGTCTGAACACGAGACTTAACGGAGGGTAAGCTTTTCTCTTTTAATGTAGGTGTTAACAGATTTATTTCCATTTATTCCTTAATTTATATGAAATCATACAACTTGCACTTTATATTGTATGTGAAATTGATAAAATTTACCAACAATGTAGATTATGACTAGGGCGTCCGTGGCCGAGTGGTTAAGGTCGTTGACTTCAAACCACTTGCCCCTCACTGCTGTGGGTTCGAATCCCGACAGGGACTTTGGATTCTTTCATGTGAGGAAGCTATCCAGCTAGCTTACGAAACGTCGGTGGTTCTACTCCGGTGCCTGTTCATGCCTGAAAAAATGCACGGAAGGGCACCTGAGATCTTCCTCCAGCAGTAAAGCTGGAATGTCGCCATATGACCTATGATATGTCGGTGTGATGTAAAACCCAATCAAAAAAAAAAAAAATATGACTATATATATTGCTGAAATAATAAAAGTTAGTGTTCACAAGGATGGGTATATTTTGAATGATATCTGATTCATAATGATATATAAAGTTATATGTTATTATAATTACATTTACTTTTTGTTTAAGGAAGTTAAGAAAGTATCCTTTTACAACCTGGAATTTTAGTGTACCAAGAAACAAACTTGGACTTATCCTAAAAAAAGGTAAAGATTGAAAAAACGAACACAAGGAATAAAGTTAGCTAAAGATAGCATGGGTATTTATGCAGTTAATTTTATCCTTGTTTATTTCAAACAGGGAGATATTCCCCTATTTGGTAGTGTTGATTGGTGTAGAAAATGTGCTGGTGATGACCAAGTCTGTTGTTTCAACTTCTGTAGAACTGGATGTGAAATATAGAGTTGCTACAGGTATGTTAAATAAGTTTATTGTTAACCGTTTAAATACCATGCTGGAACAGAAAATGATCAGCCTTTGCCACCAGTATAGGGCCAGGCATGTCTGCACATCTATACATTCTGACCATACTCTATACTGTTGACTGACCTAACTTCATATCTTTATTTTGAGACATCTAAAATTGATAATGATTAGTTTCAAAAATGGAAGCTGGACAAGTCCATGTAAGAAATGCACCAGGTTAAGGGTTAAGTAGATATGCTGATGTCAACAGTGGTAGTACCAGTTTTGAGCAAGAGACGCTCTACCGTCCCTGTTGTGTTTCAGTATGTTTATAATACAATCAGCAAAATGAAACTTTGAGAATAAAGAATCTTGTCTATTGAATGAAGTTATTGTGGATAGTGTAGAAATTAATATATATAATGTTAACGCTTTCTCTGCAGAGTTTATGGAACAGTTTTGTCTTTCTTTGATTTTAGAACATTCCATTAAAATTTAAAGGGATTTCAGTTAGAAATTTAAAAAATGTGCTATCAACAGTATAGAGCCTTCTCAGACCGAACAAATGTGCAGTCTGGCTTTGGCAAAGGGAAATCACTTTTCGGTTCAGCATGTTATGGGTTATAAACTGTCAAGTGAATGGATTAGATTTTTTAAGCCAGGCTAAACTTATAAAAGTTAAAACTTTTCATGTATATTAGGCTTACAGTCTTTTGCAGTAGCTTTTTTGCTGCATTCAAAACTTAGCATTAACACTTATAATCTTTAAACACAAGTCTGGACCATTGTGGTTACTGACTTTGAAGTAATATTCCTTTACAGATGATTCTTACCTTGCAATTTTTTAATTGATGCACCAAAGGGCACCTAAGGTTTTTCCAGATCTGTGAAGTTGCAAAGTGGCCTAGTAACGTTGATAACATTGGATTAACCATAAAACTTGAGTTGCGTTTCGTGCGATTGCTTGATTTTTCTATATATACATGCATATTTTAAAATTAATAGCTGAATGTTTCTACATAATACAATAGATCAATATTTCACGAGCCTGTTTCTCTATTCAGGTCTAAGTAAGGAGGGATGGTACATAACGAAGAATCTGCTGATAGAGTTAGTCATCATTATGGTGGGCTTCTTCACCTTTGTACCTGCCATACAGGTCTGTTGTCATTATCATTATCCATAGTTAATTAACTATTTAGATAACAAATTATTGACTCTGTGAGAGGAGAGTTTTACTAGAAATAAAGAAATTTGTTTTAATCTTTTACTGTTTTATTTTTAGGAACATTATTCTTTTGTACTCCGGTATTTAAATTGAGAATTTATTCACAAGGTTTAGAAATTTAGAATTAGTATTTTTGTTCTATACATGTGTGTATATATCTTTTTTTTGATAACCTATTCTCTGCATAGGAAAAGGAAATTTTATTTTTTCTCATATATATGTTTCATTGATATGTTTTATAAAATGATGTCAAGTAAAAAATTTAAAAAGACTGCATGCATAGAGATAAGTAATTAGATAGTAAGGTAAATTATAGTAAAATAGCATTGTTATTCTTGTATTGTAGGAGTTTTGTTTGTTTGCACTAGTTGGCCTGCTCACAGATTTCACGTTACAGATGGTGTTTTTTGTTACAGTACTGTCAGTGGATATCAGGAGAATGGAGGTGATACAGCATTTATATAATTAGCAGTAATTGACTTCAACTCAATTGCCTCTCACCAAAACTGATGTTTTTATCCGCACCAGTACTTTAAATTCTTTAATGTGAGAAAGCTATCCAACTAGCTTAAATTCTACTCAGGTGCCCAACAAAATAAATGAATATATATATATTTAGCTAATATTCACCTTTGTTGTTTTTTTTTTTAATTATAATGATATAAGTTGAATAATTATGATATCTGATTTCAAAACATTTTTAAAAAGCAAGAAACACTTTTTTTTTCAAAATAAAAGCTTGAAAGATGCTATAATTTGAAAATTGAAATTATTCTTTGCTCAACAGAATAACAGTATTTCAAATGAGTATCACATAGCACATTTACTTTGGTAAATCAACTTCTAGTAAATCAACAGTTTTATGAAAATAATTTCAAACACTAAATTGGTTAGTGTTTATTAGCATTTTCTAAATTAGATGGTCTTGACCAATTTAATTTTGTAAATGCTTACTTATAAATAAACACTAACCTATACTTAAAGTGTATAAAGCTAAACATCTGCTGCCTGTAGTTTACAAAATCAGTTTTTGAATTTGGCAACAAAACTTACAAAATACCAGTATGAAAGTAATATGTATTTTTATTCAATTTTACCCATGAAATATGGTGCTATATCAGTCAATTATATTTCATATTTTTTAAAAATAAATATGAAAGTGGGCGGAGTCAAAACTCATATTTATTTTAAGGGACTTCTTTCGCCTGCCGTTTTGTTTAAAAAATCTGATAAATACAAAACAACTTTTTCTTGAATTTTGTTTTAAAAACTATCTAGTATGATAGAAAATGGTCTAAGAAAATTAATCCGAACACCAATATCTTTAATTCAGTAATTAACGCTGTACAGACGTTTAAAGAGTTGTTTACATGATGTCACAATGTAGCACTAAACGCGCGTGCTTACGCATAAATTACTGCGCGCTGTACAATTGCAGTTGGTAGCAAGAAAGAGGATTCGTTACCATTTTCTTTGATAATGAAATTAAATAAAAAGGTTATTTTTTCGTTTTTCGTGAAATATGGAATATATTTTCACTCAACATGATAAAATGCCACATATTTTCACTCGCTGTACGGGCTCGTGAAAATATGTGGCATTTTATCATGTTTCGTGAAAATATATTCCATATTTCACGCAAACGAAAAAATATCCTCTTAATATTCACTTAAGAGCAAATTACACTTGTGAGATATCATTGTTAATTGGAAAAAACTGCTTTAAATAGTAGCATAATATTTTGAACTGGAAACTGTTTATTCAGTTAACATATAATACATACTATGTTACAACTCTTTCAGGAATAACATTATGACTTTAATCTTTTAAAGACACTTAAAGCTAACATAATTGACATTTAATTAAATTAACAGCTTGTAAGAATTTGTAGAATTCAAAGCTTGAAATTTTGAGTGCAGTTTTTATTATGGTGTTTTTTTTCTCTTTTTACAAGAAATATTATGGTTATATTACATTGGTGCCTGCATGCATCTGACATCATCCATAAAAACAGCATTAAAAGTCTTTGTAGTAAAGCTGGAAAGTGATTATATGACTTAACGGTGTTGATATGACTTTAAATCAAATCAAAACAAACAAAAACAAATATGTTGAGGTTTTAGAATAAAGTAATAGAGTTGAACTCTCCATATCTGTCTTTTTTTTCAAATTAAAGCTTAATGAGATTCTGTGCTACAGTATGAAGTATCTAAACATTCCAAATTTATTTTTCATTCCAGTTGTCAGATCTCCATAAACACAAACAGGACACCTCAACACCATCAGATCTTGTACAGTTAGAACCTCTCTTCAAATGCCCATTCAAAACCAGTCTGCCCACAGATCGTGTCAGACTCCAGCCAAGATTTAATCTGTCTACTGGCATGGGAATGATTTCATCCCGAGGGACACCTGTGTCTCCCAGGGTACAGCATGAGGAGAGATTATTCCAGCGTGAATCATTTCTAGATTTACCCCGGAGATTAAGGTTGCTGTATTTCTGGGCCAGTACTAGAGTTGTTCAAAGATTTATCATGGTAAGTGCAAACATTTTATATCTTGTTTTCTCACTTGACAGTATTCAAGTGTGAGTTAAATTTTCAAATTTTTAGAAATAATTTGACCATGAATAAACATAATGTTTGTAAATATGACTTGGTTTAGAGAATAAAGCAAATTAAGAAACCTTAAGTCAGAATTTTGCCTTATTTTGGTGTTATGTGTTGTCCATTGAAATCTGTTTTGTTTGTTAAATGTGACAGTATTACAAATACAGAATTTATTTCTTTGGTTTATATTTATTGTATATGATTTCAGCTGTGTCCGCTTATATGAATTATTCTTCTTGTATATGAGTTTAGGTGTGTTCACTTGTATGGATATTTCTTATTGTATATAATTACAGGTGTGTTCAGTTGTTTGGATTATTCTTATTGTATACAAGACTGGTTTAGTTCATCATATTACCAACACATCATTCAGTATTAATGGTACAGTTATACCAGACTCTGTAGATGACCTGGAACAAATGATCAAATTACAGGTAATGTCTTACGCAATGCCCTAAAACCTACCCCTCCAACACACCCCCACAACCATCTTCCCATTTTAAAGAAAATATGAAGATATATTTAGTAACAAAACAAGGGACCTTTCTACTATTATAGAAAGTTACAAAAGAATCAATGTCTTGTTTCCATTTCTTGGCACATTTATCCATCTGTCTGTTTGACTCCATGCTGTAAACCAGATTTCAGCTAAATGTATTTTGATATGATGGATATATATGTTGGATATATTCACATGCACCAATTGCACTGTAAATATGAAGGAATGTTAGAATAAAGCAGAAATTGTATTAAAGTAACACTGACTTATACAAATGGATTCATAGTGCTTCCATGCTTTTACAAGGTGTGTGTTTAACCTCGGCATTTAATGAAACAGTTACAAGTAAGCAGTCACTTAATCTATTCATGACTATATTTGAATTAGTATCAATGATTTAGTGAATTAGTATGCATAAACATTTATAAAGAGAAGTTGTCACTACTTTATGGTTTCACTTTATCAAATGTGATAGGTGCTTGAAATTGCGTCATTGTAAGAAAATCAGCTTCACTCTTGAAATGATTTTTTTTCAGGAGCAGACAACTACTGCTGATCAGAACAAGATTAATGTATTATCTCCCTTGGCCTATTTTTGGCAACAGGATGATGAGGATTTGGGTTCGGTCAAACATACTGACCTAGAATTATGGAGGAAGCTCTCACATGTACACTGGGTCACCATGTTTAACTATTATAATATCAGTATTGTTGGAAAGTAAGATCATTACTCTTATCCATTTGAAATTTTTAAATGCTTTTTATGCTTTTTGTATTTTGTTCTGTGCATTTAACGTTGTTACATCCTGTATCAATGATTATTCTGTACAATTTAGACTAACCATGTGTTTGATTAATTTCACTTCAATACAGTTCCAGAAGAGCTGTAAATTCATGGAGAAAAAAATATTTTACATACAGTTTGATTTGTTAAGATATGCTTTGGTATTGAAGGAAACTTCGCTCTTTGCATGATTTTTAGATAGGGAGAGATTACTCAGTAAAAAAGATTGTCAACATGTAAGATTTTTTTAAATATTTATATATTTTTGTCTTTTAGATATATCAGCATTTTACCATCCATTCATTTATCCATAATCATTCCACCAGAGGAGGCTATCAGACTGCGTGTCCCTGGATACAAAACCAACTGGCCACAGAATGAGGCAAAAGAGACGCAAATTAGACCAAAGATACCTGAAATCCACCTGCATGAAAAGTCCAGAGACAAAAATGAACCCAAAGAAAAAATCACAATTCAAAGTGAAGAAACTAAAGAACAACCACACGAAAATGGAAATATCCATATTTCTGGTTCTGAGCAATACAGAAAGACAACACAAGAACCAGAATTTTTGTCTGAGGAATATTTGCGGAAGTATTATCCGTACATTGATCCAGATCAATTAAGACAGTATTACCCAAAGTCTCGGTCTGAGTTTATTATTACCATATCACTAGTGTTCCTCAGCGTTATTTGTATTACATATTTTATATTAACGTTGTATAGATGTATGTGTTCAAAAAAATATTCCAAGTGGAGGGCATCATGGAATAAAATACCGAAGAATTCCAGAGGGAATAGTTATTACAAACAGATCAAAGAGGCAGTTCCAATAATATTGAAAGGACATTTACAGGTATGTTAATTACAAAAAAATAAATTAATAAACAGTACGTTGTAAACAGTATTAACTTCTTATTTGTAATTTTTATAATTATTTGCGATTTAATTATACACCAATGATTATTTTTGTGAAATTAAATATATCTTGAGAAAATAGGAGCTCATGAAAGTTTCTTGTATACAGTATCTTATTAGAAGCCATAAAATTCATTAAGCTTTGTACCAATATCTAATACTTGCTTTATAATGTAGGAAATTGAATGTCTGATCATTGACGGCAGTGTTATAATAAGCTCATGTCTCGGGGGACAGCTACGTGTCTGGGACTCCATCACAGGAGAGTGTCTTCATACCATGCAGAGAAAATCGTGAGTACCATTTTAAGTATTGAAATAATTGATTTACCCCCTCTCAGTACCTGATATTTATAGAGAAACTTATATTGAAGACAAATTCTGTCCTGACAATGGGTTATTGCTCTATTTACAGATGCATTTTTAGCTCACCTGTCACAAAGGGTGAGCTTTTGTGATCGCTTTTCGTCCGGCGTCCGTCCGTCTGCGTCCGTCCGTCCGTCGTCCGTCCGTAAACTTTTACTTTAAATGACATCTCCTCATAAACCACTAAGCCAATTTCATCCAAACTTCACAGGAATGTTCCTTTGGTGGTCACCTTTAAAAATTGTTCAAAGAATTTAATTCCATGCAGAACTCTGGTTGCCATGGCAACCGAAAGAAAAAACTTTAAATATCTTCTTTTAAAAAACCATAAGAGCTAGAGCTTAGATATTTGGCATGAAACATCTTCTAGTTAGTGTCTACCAAGTTTCATCAAATAAAAGCCCTGGGGTCAAAATTGGCCCCGCCCCGGGGGGTCATTGATTTTCCCTATATGCATATAGTAAAAACTTAAAAAATTTTCTTTTAAAGAACCCAAAGAGCTAGAACTAAGATATTTAGCATGAAACATGTTCTAATGGGTGTCTACCAAGTTTGTTCAAATAAAAGCCCTGGGGTCAAAATTGGCCCCGCCCTGGGGGTCATTGATTTTCCCTATATGCATATAGTAAAAACTTAAAAAATCTTCTTTTAAAGAACCCAAAGAGCTAGAGCTAAGATATTTAGCATGAAACATGTTCTAATGGGTGTCTACCAAGTTTGTTCAAATAAAAGCCCTTGGGTCATTGGCCCCGCCCCCAGCAGGGGGGGGGGTCATTGATTTTCCCTATATGCATATAGTAAAAACTTAAAAAATCTTCTTTTAAAGAACCCAAAGAGCTAGAGCTAAGATATTTAGCATGAAACATGTTCTAATGGTGTCTACCAAGTTTGTTCAAATAAAAGCCCTTGGGTCAAAATTGGCCCCGCCCCCGGGGGGGGGGGGGGGGGGGTCATTGATTTTCCCTATATGCATATAGTAAAAACTTAAAAAATCTTCTTTTAAAGAACTCAAAGAGCTATGGCTAAGATATTGAGCATCAAACATGTTCTAATGGGTGTCTACCAAGTTTGTTCAAATAAAAGCCCTGGGGTCAAAATTGGCCCCGCCCCGGGGGGTCATTGATTTTCCTTATATGCATATAGTAAAAACTTAAAAAATCTTCTTTTAAAGAACTCAAAGAGCTATGGCTAAGATGTTTAGCATCAAACATGTTCTAATGGGTGTCTACCAAGTTTGTTCAAATAAAAGCCCTGGGGTCAAAATTGGCACTGCCCCGGGGGTCATTGATTTTCCTTATATGTGTATAGCAAAAACTTAAAAAATCTTCTTTGAAAAAACCAAAATAGCTAGAGTTAAGATATTAAGCATGAAACATCTTTTAGTGAGTGTCTACAAAGTTTGTCCAAATAAAAGACCTGGGGTCAAAATTGGCCCCGCTTCGGGGGTCATTGATTTTCTTTATATATGTATAGCAAAAACTTAAAATCTTCTTTGAAAAAACCCAAATAGCTAGAGTTTAGATATTAAGCATGAAACATCTTCTAGTAAGTGTCTACAAAGTTTGTTCAAATAAAAGCCCTGGGGTCAAAACTGGCCCGGCCCCAGGGGTGTCATTGTTTTTTAACTATATGTGTATAGTAAAAACTTTAAAAAAATCTTCTTTTTAAAAAGCCCAATGAGCTAGAGCTTAGATGTTTAGCATGAAACATCTTCTTATGGGTGTCTACCAAGTTTGTGCAAATAAAAAAGCCCTTGGGTTAAATTGGCCCTGCAACATTGGGGGGGGGGGGGGTTGGGGGGGGCCTATATACAGGTGAGCGACCTCAGGGCCATCATGGCCTCTTGTTGTGATGATAATGTTTAAATGTCTGAAATAATGCACGGAAGGGCACCTGAGGTCTTCCTCCACCAGTAAAGCTGGAACGTCGCGATATGACCTATACTGTGTTGATGTGACGTAAAACCCAAAACAAACAAACAAATGTTTAACGAATTTCTAAAATAGACAGTGAAATGGTTCTTTATCAATTTAAGTACATGTAATATCACGTCGAAAGTTAAGATTAAGTTGGCCAGCAGTATAAGTCTAGTAGAACTGCATGGATGTGCAGGCTGGCCTTGCCCTGTACTGGTGGCAAAGGTTAATTACTTTTGGTTCAGGCAGATTTATGGGATGTTAAATTTGCTAAATTTTAAGACCTATGAAGTATAATGGTTCTAAAAGTAGATGATCAGTAGTCTCGTGGTGCAATTTGAACAAGTTAAAATCTCAATCGTCAAAAATTTACCATACAATAAACATATCTTGCAGATATCTTATACTGTCAATTTTGAGATTACATCTGACTAATGTTATCATCATTTTTGGATTGTCAATTCATGTAACAAAAATTAAATATTTTGTACCTTTTATTCCAGGGCTACTCCACCAATGAGGCGGAAACCATGTGAAGGTCGCAATGTCAATGACAGTGAAGCTGATCTGTATGCAGAATACCATGGTAACAATGGAAACCAGTCAACATTTTCAGTTGGACTTGACCTTAGCAACAACTCAGATGATCAACCTAGACCCAGACTGCGTAGAATTTCTGGAAGAAGTGAAACTGAACAGAATGTGTCACAGTCTAAGGAAATATTTGAAGACTTCCCTGATTTGAAAAATACTATAGATTATAATTTTTCAAAAATGTATAGATATAAAAATTCAGATGTGAATGTAATACAAAGTGCCAAAACTGAATCAAAGGAGAATACTGTGGGTGAAGTAAATGAAAGTACAGGAAAGAAAGGTTATGATTTTCAACAGCAATTTGGTGAATTGTACAATGAGCACTCGAAATTTCTGGAAGAGAAAAGAATTCATGATGAAAACAAGAGACAGTACCTAGAACTTAGTCATGAATCTCGTGCTAGCAGGTCAAAAAGCTGGAGTGAAGGTCAGTATCTGAAAAACACCAATGATAAAATTGTTTCTATATGTAGTATTAAGAAACGTATAAACTAACAACTGAAAGAATCAAATTTTAATGCATTTTATCGTCAATCTACATATATTAATGCTTTCTTGCTTCTGATCTAAATGTCATTAAAATAGATGGCATTTCACTGTTTCAGTTAACTTAGTTGTCTGTAAATTAACATAAATGTGCTGCTTGTGTCATTTCCCATAAATGTTAATAAAGCATCTGTAACAACAAACAGTTTAAGTGTTCTGTCTGATATTAGATCATTCTTTTATAAAATAATTACATGGAATGTTTCTATTGTCATATTGTTTGTGATTAGAAGTAATACTTAGACAAAAAAGGTATCACCTATGTTTGAGTACAGAAAAGTAGGTTGTCCAGCAGGATGTGTGAGTTTTAACTTCCTCTAAACCTATGGGACAAGAAGATTTGTTTATTAATTGATTTGAAATAATTTGGTCAAAAGTCAAGGTTGCAGTGACACTGAGGCTGAATTTGCTTTCAGCTTGGCCAAAACTTCTGAATTTCATTGGGATTAAATAAAACTGCAACCAAGTTACTTTCTATTCAAATGATGACTTTAATTATTCCATTAGAGAGGAAATCATGATTGGAATGACATACTCCATATCTCAGTACATTTTCTGAGCTCAATTGATTTTTTTTCTTATAAATTATGTTCTTAATTTCAGGGGACCATACTCTGTCTGATACATCTATGAATGATTCCTCCAACCTAGAGTTAGCTCCCTCTCCTATATGGTGCCTGGCATGTAGAGGCAATGTTGTGATAGCAGGATGTGGGAATGGAAAAATTGAGGTACCAGTCTGTTCAGTCTCTTGATAAGGGTCATGAGCATATTTTCACTTCAGCATGTAGTTGTACATTTGTAATAGTTACTGTTATAGACACTTTCAAAATTGAAGCTGGGCATGCCTCTGAACATCTTAATATCCCTAAAATTGATTATAGACACTTCCAAAAAAAAGCTGGATATGCCTTTAAACATCTTAATATCCCTAAAATTGATTATAGACACTTCCAAAATGGAAGCTGAACAAGTCTGTTTAGAAATTCAGCATGTTAAAAGTCAAGTAAACATAGTTTTTACCACAGAATTCAGAAGAATTTTTTGTTAAAAACTCATTTATATTTGATATGTTTATTTGTGTTATTTAGTTTTGGGATTCTACCACTGGTGCCTTGAAATGCCTGTATGGAGAGAGTGACGTTGGGGTGACGGGCATTAATTTTATCGGCAAGAAAGTTATTGTGGCCAGACTGGATGGTTCCATAGATTTCCTAGAGCTTGAAACATTTCAGAATCCCAGAATATCAACTCCTTTATCACCTAGCAGTTTAAATAAAAAAATCAAAGGTAAGAATAGTCATCTTTTAATTTTTTCCTTTTTGTCCTTTTCTCTTTATTAAACTTATATTCACAATTTTGAAAGGTTTTCTTAAGTTCTTATTCACTACCTGCCCTGGCTTGGCCACTAAAAGGAAATTGATCGATCTCAAGTAGAAAACGTTTGAACAACTGCTTTTAACTTTCCTTGAATCACTATCCAAACTAGGGCCTATTGCCACAAGTCTGCTCGATTGATTTACTGTACAGTAGACAAAACAGTAAAAATACAATTTTAATTATAAACAAAAACATTTTCTTGTAATTGACCCCATTTATGAGGATGCTCATTTTTAAAGTTTGAACATTTTAACATTGATTATATTTGTAGGGCATTCTCGACATTTGAGTCATACCCGTACAGGAAGTGATGATTTAAGGTTATGGGATGAGGTTATACACTGTACACAGGTACAACATACCCAGGCTCATCACCGACCGATAACCGTTCTACTTACTGAGGGTGGTAGAATAGTGTCTGCTAGTCAGGATTTTACATTGAAGGTATGCTAAAATCTCATGAAAATTATTAATTAATACAGTTACACCATAAATAGTAAAAAAATAAGTAGTCAATTACAAATTCTTTAATTTCCCTTTTATATTTCAACATTTCCGCTGACCAGCTTTCTTCAGGGTACAGTTACATCATATTGATGTTAAAGAGTTATGCAAAAATTTATGTTATTTGGTTAATCTAGAACTTTCTGTTTTATTTATGTTGGAAATACGTATTTAAAAAAAAAAAGTGGTTTAATATAAAGAGCCATGGTTTATTGTTTAATTGGTCATAAATTTTGAGACTTATTTTTTAAGTGTCTAATTCTGTCTACTAGATTAAAACAAAACCTATTTCATATAATTATATTCTAAAAATGATTTTGAAATGGACCAATGGTAAGGCTTCATTGCTTACATGTACATTTGTTGTAAGTGGCATTGAGTATGAAAGTAAGAAGTATGTGAGTGAACTGATTATTAAGAAATATGTGTACCTTGTATTTTCAGGTATTTCGACTGGAAGATTACAGGTGTTTATATACCTTACACGGTCATACAGGTGCCATCACATGTTTATATCTAGATAAGGTAATAGTGCTGATAGCAAATTTGTATATAATTGTGTTTAAATTTTATTTCTGCCTTTTATAACATACCAGTATTAAAGATGCAAACTGTAAAGCAAACTGTAAAGTTATTACTAGCAAAATGTTATATAAATTGTGAAACTGTACAGTGATGTTTTTCATATTCTTATGGTGATATCTTGAGTGTGAGTTACTTCAAACATGAAATTTAGAATAATAAAAAAGCAATTATTATAGACAGACAAGAAGGGTTTGCCAATTGTGTTTCTCCACTGATACAGATAATTATCTTTGCTAATTGCTTTATAAATCGTGTTTATTTCACCAAACTTTAAATATACTATATTTGCAGTGTGCACCATACGCTGCTGTAAGTGGATCAGCTGATGGAACAATACGACTGTGGGATCTTCTCACAGGTCACTGTGTTCACAAGGTCATAGGTCATGAAGGTACGATAGTGGGTCTGACCTGTACTGACACTTACATCATCAGCTCGGGCCTCGATGATAAAATGTGTGTATGGGACAGGAAGCGGGGACAATTATTGTATTCCGTAGAGATGGAAACTTCATGTGGTAGCTCCATGTCCATGCTGTGTAAAAACTTCCTAGTCACTGGGGGACAGGTAACTTGATTAGATTTCTCTCATAAATTAAGGTTGTCAGTTGTACAGTGGTTAGTGTTTTCAACTAATAAAGATTTAATAAGGGCCATTAATTTCCTTTATTGGTTAGGAAAAGCTTTCATATTTGGACATAACATACATTTAAAGGAAATCTTCATTTTGCCAATGTCACCTTCAAGGTCAAATATGTTAAATTTAGTAATTTTCACCGTTATTTTCAATATATCCTGAGCCTTAGGACAGACATATTTACATTTGACAAACATTGTTAGTCAGATTTTGCTAGACTGAAAGAACTCGTGGTTTAAATTAAAAAAAATTTTTTTTATCTGACTGGATTGAGAATACATGTACATGTATTTTAACCCTTAGACTGCTGGTACCGACCAAAATCAGTTGGCATATTTCTGATTGATTTAGTATTTATTTTGAAATGAAGACTAAAATAATGGTTTTGTCAAGATTTAAAAACGGGACAGTCCATTTAAGATATTTAGCGGAGTAAGGGTTACATTATAAACTATTTTGGACATGTTATATTTCAGGGTTCACTGTATTTATGGGATGTTCATAAAGGGGAGCTTGTGCGTGTTGTAAATCTAGAACAGAGGGATCGTACTGCGTTTATTCACCATATACAGGCCATGGAGAATTCTACAATAATCTGTGATTACGGGAAAGATATTAAAGTTATACATTTTCCTTTGGTATTGGAGAAAAGAGACTAAAGACTTTGGCTATCAGTGATATGTTTTTATAATCAAAGTGGTTTTGTTTCCCTATTTAGATAGATCAGGTGGATTAGTCTGGTAATCAGTTCCGTCAGTTCCGTTCCCAAAAACAGAAAATGCCTACTTTTTATCATTATTATCAGTTTTTATTAACTGTCATTTTTGCCCCCTCCCCCACCCCAACTGTTTTTTCATAGGATTTTATAGCAAAAATGTTAATATTTTCATACATATTTCAAAGCTTTATGCCTCATGGATTTTCAAGTTTTGATTCAATTAAATAAATGTACTGTTAGTTAAAAAAGAATATATATATATAAATATTCACAACCTTAATGACTCTCTGCATGTTTCATGTAAAACATGACAGAATTTCTTCCTTGTAACTAATGTAGTAAGGTCTATTTCTCCATATTCAGTTGACATGTTATAGGTAATTTCTGTAGATGGAAAATACCTTAGGATAAATTAGATCATATTATTTATACACTTCTATTTGAATAATATTGTAATTTTCATAGAAAAATTAACATGAATCTGGTTGTACATGCATGTAACTAACAGGGAATAACCTTCAAACAACGTTTAATGTAAACCAAAGCTGAGAACACTTATGTCAAAACAATTTATTTAAAATCATAGAATATCACATTAATATCATGATTTGTGTTATACATAGGCAGCTGTTCATATAAGAAATTATTCAGGGCCAAAACACCAATTTTTGGGAAGGGGCCTCAGCCTTTTTCTTGGGAAAAAAATGCGTGATTTTGGCATACTTTGGGAAAGGGGTCTCAAATTCAACACAAACTTTTAACAAGTTCTTCAAAATAGACAAGCAAAAACTTCCAAAAAGCACTGGGAAATACAAATAAGGCAGTAAAAAACCTTAATTCGACACCATCATTTAATTTTTTCTAAATTCTACAGGAAATTTTAAAAGACTGGGGAAATTTCAGGACCAAACTGGGGAAAAAAAGTGGCTAGTTTGGTTGGGGAAGCAGCTTAAATTCGGCCTCTACAAAGAAGGGTTTTTTAGGCCCTGTTATTTCATCATTTTTTTTAACATTTCAAACCATTTTTCCATTGTTCTAAATTGGACCTTGCTGTTAATGTTACATATGCTGAGATTGAAATATTTAGTGAATAGCACACATTATACAGGTCCTGTCAAATAGCTTGAATATGCTGACTGCTTGTTTGAATATGCTGACTGGTTGCTTGAATTTGCTGACTGGTTACTTGAATATGCTGATTGGTTACTTGAATATGCTGACTGGTTGCTTGAATATGCTGACTGGTTGCTTGAATAATGCTGACTGGTTAATTGAATATGCTGATTGGTTACTTGAATATGCTGACTGGTTGCTTGAATATGCTGACTGGTCGATTCAATTTACTTTCTGGTGGTACATGTTTATGCTTTCCATGCCTTGGTCCAAATACATGTTTATAGAATATAAAATATTTTTCTTGATTGAATAAAATATATTTCTTTCAGCCTACACAATGCAAAATTTTATTTATATTTTCTTTATCCTTACTATATTGTGAGAATGCGATGTGTATATCATTTGTTTCATTTAATCATTGAAATACCAATACATTCTTTGATTTAACACAGAATTTACCTAGAAAAGTGTCTAGTGAAATACAGGTAGTATTATCACTGCCTGTTAATAGGCTTGACTGTGATTATACAAAACAACATCTTAAGAGCATGCACAACTACCTCTATATAGCAACCGTGTCATTTTGTCCTAAAGTGAAAACTTAACAATAAATTAAACTTCTCTTTGACAACACCTCTTAGCAACACATATACTTAGTTGTTGATATGCAGACATTGTACATGTTTTGTGGTCAAAAGGAGTAAAGTACAAATGTTTCCATTGACTCTTTTTCTAATATATCTTCAGTGCAGAATTATATATGATAATATTTATTTTATTTTCAATTTTACTTTTGTATTTTCCATTCATTATTTATGCCAAACCTTTTCCCCCACCATAATTATGTTATAACGGCTTTCCTGTTTTTGTAAGATATTGTATGTAGTTTTCATTATTTCCATGAAAAAAATTGTGATGTCAATTTAGTACACTGTTGTTTAAATGTATTTTTGTTACTTTAATATTTTTTTTAGTTTTCATACAAGTGAAATGTACTGATGGAGAGCTGTAAAATATTGAGCTGTCTGTCAACAATTTATTTGAATGATAGATTATGATGACTAAGTAATCTGCAGATAATGATTCTTTGTTAATTCACACATGAAAAGATGGTGTTAAAACACATGACTTTATTTTTAAGAAAAGAAATCATCAAAAATTTCAATATGGAGGTTAGAAATATAAACATTTAGTAAAGTGTGAATTAGCAATGTGAATTTATTATAAGAAGTTTGCCATGAATTTAGAGGTATATGTGTGACTTGTATTGAAATTATATTAATGAGAGTTACAGTATATTGCCAATTATGTATGTTTAAGACATAGAAACTTATTGTTTATGTGTATATATAAGATATTACAGAATTGTGTGTGAATATTTCTTTTCAAATACCACACTAAACTTATACATTTTCCATTCTAAGTGTTGATATTTTTTTTGCAATTTTTTAACTTTCTTCTGCTTATATATTGTTGTGTAAAATGAAAACAATGCAAGTTTGATATCATTTCCGTCCCCTTTTTATCCACTTGTACATCATTGATATTTATATGTTCAACCCCCACCCAAAATCCCTGCATATTTATTTGTATTCATGTTAAATACTAAATACATGTAATATATCCAAATTTATTAAAATGTAAGAATATAAAAATTGTTAAAAATTAATTTTTATTAAATTTTGTAGCCTAACTTTTTTGATACCTACATGTACAAGAGAAATAATTATTAAAAAAAACCAACAAAAACATGCAGGAAACATTAGAATTTTTAGCTCACCTGTCACAAAGTGACAGGGTGAGCTTTTGTGATCGCTTTTCGTCCGGCGTCCGTCCGGCGTCCATAAACTTTTGCTTTAAATGACATCTCCTCATAAACCACTGAGCCAATTTCATCCAAACTTCACAGGAATGTTCCTTTGGTGGTCACCTTTTAAAATTGTTCAAAGAATTTAATTCCATGCAGAACTCTGGTTGCCATGGCAACAGAAAGAAAAATCTTTAAATATCTTCTTTTAAACAACCCTAAGAGCTAGAGCTTAGATATTTGGCATGAAACATCTTCTAATGAGTGTCTACCAAGTTTGTTCAAATAAAAGCCCTGGGGTCAAAATTGGCCCTGCCCCGGGGGGTCATTGATTTTCCCTATATGCATATAGTAAAAACTTAAAAAATCTTCTTTTAAAGAACTGTAAGAGCTAGAGCTAAGATATTTGGCATGGAACATCTTCTAGTGAGTGTCTACCAAGTTTGTTCAAATAAAAGCCCTGGGGTCAAAATTGGCCCCGCCCCGTGGGGTCATTGATTTTCCCTATATGCATAAAGTAAAAACTTAAAAAATCTTCTTTTAAAGAACTGTAAGAGCTAGAGCTTAGATATTTGGCATGAAACATCTTCTAGTGAATGTCTACCAAGTTTGTTCAAATAAAAGCCCTGGGGTCAAAATTGGCCCCGCCCCAGGGGGTCATTGATTTTCCCTATATGCATAAAGTATAAACTTAAAAAATCTTCTTTTAAAGAACCCAAAGAGCTAGAGCTTAGATATTTGGCATGAAACATGTTCTAGTGAATGTCTACCAAGTTTGTTCAAATAAAAGCCCTGAGGTCAAAATTGGCCCCGCACTGGGGGGGTAATTGATTTTCCCTATATCCATATAGTAAAAACTTAAAAAATCTTCTTTTAAAGAACTGTAAGAGCTAGAGCTTAGATATTTGGCATGAAACATCTTCTATTGAATGTCTACCAAGTTTGTTCAAATAAAAGACCTGGGGTCCAAATTGGCCCCGCCCCAGGGGGTCATTGATTTTCCCTATATGCATAAAGTAAAAACTTAAAAAATCTTCTTTTAAAGAACTGTAAGAGCTAGAGCTAAGATATTTGGCATGAAACATCTTCTAGTGAATGTCTACCAAGTTTGTTCAAATAAAAGACCTGGGGTCCAAATTGGCCCCGCCCCAGGGGGTCATTGATTTTCCCTATATGCATATAGTAAAAACTTAAAAAATCTTCTTTTAAAGAATCGTAAGAGCTAGAGCTTAGATATTTGGCATGAAACATCTTCTAGTGAATGTCTACCAAGTTTGTTCAAATAAAAGCCCTGGGGTCAAAATTGGCCCGCCCCGTGGGGTCATTGATTTTCCCTATATGCATAAAGTAAAAACTTAAAAAATCTTCTTTTAAAGAACTGTAAGAGCTAGAGCTTAGATATTTGGCATGAAACATCTTCAAGTGAATGTCTACCAAGTTTGTTCAAATAAAAGCCCTGGGGTCAAAATTGGCCCCGCCCCAGGGGGTCATTGATTTTCCCTATATGCATAAAGTATAAACTTAAAAAATCTTCTTTTAAAGAACCCAAAGAGCTAGAGCTTAGATATTTGGCATGAAACATCTTTAAGTAAATATCTACAAAGTTTGTTCAAATAAAAGCCCAGGGGTCAAAACTGGCCCTGCCCGAGGGGTGTCATTGTTTTTAACTATATGTGTATAGTAAAAACTTAAAAAATCTTCTTTTAAAATACCCAATGAGCTAGAACTTAGATGTTTTGCATGAAACATCTTCTTATGGGTGTCTACCAAGTCTGTTCAAATAAACAAATAAAAGCCCTTGCGTAAAAATTGGCCGGGGGGGGGGGGGCTATATACAGGTGAGCAACCTCAGGGCCATCATGGCCCTCTTGTTTGTTAATAGCACTGTTTGTATAATACTGTAGTTTCTCCTTAACCTATGATACATTAAATGATAATTCAGATATAATGTCTAACTCATGAATTGTTACCTGATCATTAAATTTTCCAATAATTCTGTTAAGATTGCTCAACTCTTGTTACTGTATTTTCTAATGGTGTAAATAATTTCGTATCATTATTTATTTTTGTGCTGATTTTATAAATAAAAACAATGAGTGCTTCTAACATGTATATGTGTTCCATTATCAATGTTTATCCCTGTGAAGCGTTTCGTTAAGGTAGACTAACTGTAATGCTTTCCCGCCAAAAAAGTCTAACATCGACCAATAGCATAGCAAATCTCTAATTTCCAAAACGTTATTTTTAAAAATCTTTGGCATTAGATTATTTACAATCATCAATCCTTTATCGCTATGAACTAAATTCCGAAATGATCTGAGCTTAAATGCAATATAAATTCACTTCCTATCTGTAAAATTTGGTGACAATCTTTTCATGTAAATAACTTTTGATGAAATATGGGATAAATGCAACTGCCACACTGCTTTATCTACCAGCATATGAATGCTGGTAAAAGGGACATCACACAATAACAATGAAAGCAATATGGAAATACAATGTATGGGGAAAATATTTCCGTGTTCTGGAGACTGCTACTATTGTAACACATCCATTATCAGCTTTAAAACAAGTAGTTTAATTAATGATAAATTGGCCACCACTTTCTATACATGATGTGAAAGTTTCTAAAGTTTTTGACTATATTCTTAAGAATGGATGAAAACAAAAACTGTTTTTTAACGATTTTATTTTGATTTCAATCTTGAACAATTTAACTTTTTTGTATTTATCAAAAAAACAACAAATAATTGGTAAACAATTCATTTAAATAAAAACAAATAAAATCTCCTAAAACTTAAACATAAGAATATTAAGTACATATTGTAATATAAACATATAACTAAATATATTTACAAAGCTATTAACTTTTTTACACAATTTAATATTTTAAAGAAATATCCTGCTTTGAATATCAGACTGTCCATAAAACTCCGGACTGTCTATATAAGCAAGCAACTGTATTTACTAGACTTGCTCTTTACTGATAATTAAAGCTGACCATTTTTTCCTCTCAGGGGCACAATCTTAACATTATAATGCTAGTTTTAGAAATATATTTTTACAAGATGATTTGCATGTATTAATACATAGTATCAATTTTGAAACTGATTCTAGCTGGCAAAATCTGTGCTGTCTGTTCATAACCTGCACTGTTAACTAGGTACATATTTTGGATTTTTTTTTCTAAAGATAATGAATGGTTTTGTCGAAGCTGAAAGATGGACATGTCTGTTTAAGATTTTTAGTGTGGTAAGGGCAAACATCGACGTCATACCTGTCTTGTAAAAATGATATTGCTTATTGATTTATGGGTGAGGGACTCAACTTTATGACATTTACATGACAAACCCTGTGACAATTTTAACATGATTAACTGTATAACATGTTTCACTATACTAGTATAACTTTAGTTATCAATTCTCTACTCGAGGTCACTGATTTCATTAATATCATCCTCGAGAGCTTTCATCTCGTGTAGAATTTTCTCCTGAATGTCAGAAAGTCCGTCACCAGAGAAACTTCCACCAGGTACCTCCTGTACATCACAACCTAAAATATACACATTTATATCTACACTGTATAACTGTTAAACCCTTAACCTGCTGGAACAAAAAGTGATCAGCCTTTGCCAACAGTATAGAGCCAGGCCAGCCTGGACATCTGTGCAGTCTGACCAGACTCTATACTGTTTGTTGGCAGATAAATTTTTGTATTTAGATATTAAAGCCCCCCTTGAACTTGAATAGACTGTTTCAAATTCAAAGTAGGACAGATCTTTTATAGAAATATAGCAGGTAAAGGGGTAACCACTAAATCTAAGTAACTAACAGACTTGTCCTGACTTTACTTTCTTATTGTTCATTTTTCATTTACCTTGTAAGGTCATAATGCTAGAGATGATCAACAATATTATTCAAGCTGGACAGGAATTTTTGTATAGCTGGGTCCTGGTCAGAAAATAGAGTAATATAAAGTTAGACACTTCTGTCTTCAAAGTTAAAATAATGTTCCATGATATTCACCCAACCCCCATGCCTCAACACCAAATAAAATAATGAATAAATAGAAAATAAACAACAAGCATAATTAACACTCAGGTCTTTCAACAGAAATTGCTAGACACACTGCATACTGTATTTTGAAAAAACTGACTGCAACAACTATGAAAATAATTCAAGGAAAATTATTGTGAAACTTTGTATTTGTAAGTTTATATTACCAGTGGTAGAAGGGTGAAACTCTGAGGGGACTTTATGAGCCTCCTGACTCTGTGAGTCGGTTTTGTCATCATGGAATTTTAAACCTGAACATGTCTGTTTTGTCTTTACTGTAAATATTTACAACAGAAAATAATGGAAAATTTCTGCAAATAAATTACATTCAAATTTACAATGTACATATTTAGAATGGATGATACAAGCTCAGGCAAAGTTTTGCAGTACACTAATGATGCAATAAATTTTTTATACCAGGTTCTAAGTCATTTCTTAAATGTTGAAAGGCATTTTTTTTTTCACCATAATTTTTTTTTGTTAAAAAAAACTTATTTTCAAACATTAATTTATAAATGATTTTATGCATATCTGCAAGGAGCAAAAAGTAGTACAACAATGACTTAACTATAATTGTCTTTTTTTCCAAAAAAAAATGTCTTAAATTCACTCACAGAATTTTATTTTTAACTCTTTTTTTTATCACATAACTATGTACAAATGTACATGTGTTATAATATATACAGCATGACAAAATATTGCTTTTTGGACAATGTTAACTTTGGTCAATGTACTAGCAAGACCAGTATAAATATTATGATGATATTTTTCATAAGCAAAGATGTTGCCAAGAGACTTTCAGAATCACACATTTAGCTAAAACATGTTTATGAATTAAAGTTTATACAAATTCATGTTAGTTTGATTGTGTAGGGAGCTATAAGCTTATTGAAACACTCTGTAACCTGTTCCTGGACCAACCAGGACTTACCAATTAGTGTTAAGTTTCTTGCACAACGAAATAATGACTTGACCCTGATAGGGCATAAATTAGAATATGAATTTTTTAGTATTTGATACCTTTGTGTTGATCTTTTGGACTGTAATCCTCTTCTAGCTGATCTAAGATAGCCTCTATATCTTGACTTAATGATGAACCCTCTAAAATATTTTAAAAAATATATACCTTATTTATAATTCCTTTTATTAATGTACCTGCTCTTTATGTAATATTTAAAGTGCTCTAATCAGTAAATATGTTTAAATAGTGTCTAAAACTATACTAATATTTCAAAATTACACTTAAAACGAATTAAATTCAAATATGCATTAATATAATATATATGACAGTGCAGTGTAATTTGCTAAATTATTAATCTAATGAAAGAAATTGCTGCACGCCAAAGAAATAAACCACAGTGATCTTTAGTCTGGCATAGTTTACAACATCTGTGTTTTTATTGGTGAATTATATTAACATAAAGTCATTAAATTTCTGTATTTCTGCTCAACAGCTTGTTATAAATGTATAATTTATACTTATATAAGTAGTTGTAATATTAATTAATTCTAAATCAGTTCAATATGAAAAAAGTTACGCATCTGTCGATTGTAACTCCAGCCATCAACCACCCCTCTCCCAACCCTAGGGCAGTGAATGGAATGCCAGGAGAATGAGTTTTTCATTCTGATCACTCACAGCTCAACATTGCTGGCTCATTGCAGTGATTTTGTTGCCAAGATAGAAATAGGAATATCATATATAACACACAATATGGGAGCATTTAGCAAGACATATACCACCTGACTGTCACTGTAGGGCTGTGCCTTTACTAGGGACAGTGCAAATCCAAAAGTCTAAGTCCCGGCTTAATTCCCCTTGAGTAGGGGACTTACAGTTGGTTGGTGCATTACAAAAAGGTGGAAAAATCATATACTAACCATCTCGAAACAATAGTTCAGGCATTTCATTTGTCACTTCTTTCTCAGGAAGTACAGTTTTCTGTGATGTGTACTCTTCATGTTGAGTGGACTGCGGCTTTATGTTTTGTCGAGGTCTGCCAACAGGCATTTTTCTGCTCATGAATATGTATTTGTAGCTCTTGCCTGTGATATATAGCTCATATGGGTACAAATTGCTGTAAAAAGATAAGAAGTTTCATATCTATTTAATAAACAAAAAAAATAAATATTTGTTTCTACGTGTTATCATATTTTTGCCGCTAAACACCATATCGTTGTTTGCATGTTTTACCCATGTTCCGTTATGATGCTTATATCGATTCCGATAACTTTATTATGTTTTGCACTTATGAAGGCATATAGCTGAAATGTATGCAATAAATAATTACTGTATGTCCGTGTTTGTGTGGCTTCTTTGTTAATTACATCTACTTAATAGTTGATATTATATTTATCCTATGAAATTGTTCCATTTTTTTAAATTTGTTACTACTGTCCCAATTTCAAGATAGGTTGTCAAGTACAGATATATGTTTGAAACCATTTTGAAATGAAATCAATAGAGGTCATCTACATGCTAAGACTAATTCACCTGTAGTGTTCCAGTGCAAAAGCCCCATGGATTGTCCAGTTATTAGTTGGAAACCATTTTGAAATAAAAGGTCAATGTAACCTTGACCTTTGACCCAAAAAACAATAGGACTCATCTACTGGTCATGACCAATCTCCATACCAAGTTTGAATTTAGGCCTAGGCATTTTTAAGCTATTGATTGAAAACGGTTTGGTGTACAGACTGATCGACATGTACAAAGCAATATGCCTCCACTTCTTCAAAGGGGGGGCATAATGATATTTAACATACAACAGTATCAAAAGCTTTAATTTCAAAAGTTTTACATGAAAAGTAGCTTACTGCTCATAGTATTTTTTGGCATTTACTCCGTTTTTCACATGCTGTTGTTCCGTCAGTTCCTTATATATAGATGTCCATTGTTTCTTCTTGTTAACCTGTAAATCATGGTTCATAACATTTACTGTTATAGTTATTATATTCTATATTACAGGTGATTTTTTTAATGTCTGTTGTTTATTTACATGTTAAAAATAGAATTGTCTTATTTAATTACAAATTCTTCTAGAAATTTCAAGTCAATGCTTCCAGATAATGTAAGAAAATTTATAATACATTTGAAAATGATTAAACATTTGTTAAATTAATAAGGTTCTATGAATAAGCCTTGTTCTAGGTGACTAAGAGCAACACTGGATCTTGTCAAAAAAATAAAATCTGATAAAGGGAAATAACTCAAAAAGAAGCCATGATAGAGTTATTGCACTTGTACACTGCACTTCTCCAAATGTGCACCGTCAGTGTATAAAGTTTGAAGAAAATTGTTCAACACTTTTGGAGTTATGCTCTTCAAAAATTGGTATGCATGCATGAGATGTTTTCTGAAACCTCCTTTGCCTTTTGCAGCAGGAAGGGGTGGTGAGGGGGGTTGGTAGGCGGTAATTAATATACATTTAAAAAAGTGTCAAAGTTTGCTTCATTTATGCAAATTAATGACAGATGAAATAAATAAAGCGTTCTGATTCACATTTTCTTTCCAATGTAAATTTCTATCTCTATTTCAGTCACTAGATCATTAAAAATGTGTTTACCAGAAGGCCTTTTCAGAAGTTGTGTCTCCATTCTAAGAATAAATCATTAAATATCATCATCTTAGTTTTTTTATATAGATAATCATCTAATTGAAAATGCTGTATATATTACAAAGCGTCATTACTAGGGAAAAATATTTTCTAGTCTTACTTGTTCAAATCCGCCTCTCTCATGGACAGCCAGATAAAGCTGGAACAATCTGACGGGTACATTATGCCAGACTGGAGTATTTCTGATATTCTGTCCATTCCTTGACATAAACCTTCTTACATCATGCTCAAATGCTTTCTCATTCCTTCTGTACATCTATAGTAAATATATGTTCATGTATAATAAACAGACAACAATGTTTTAGTAATGTATTAGTCTTAACCAAGAGTCATGTAAAAAGTTATTCAAGGTTTTGGAGTTTTGTGCCAAATTGTAAGAGAATCTGATCACCAGTCATATGCAATTTACAGAACTCAGAGGCAATTACCTAACTAAGGTTCATGTGGGCATTGTACCAGTACTTCTGTAATAATCATGGGATTGCCAAGTTTAAGTTTAAGTTCCAGATCAACAAAGTAGAATTTGACTGTTATTGGACACACTGTTATAAATAAAACTTCTTTTAGAAGCATGGTCCTTTTCATTGTTTCAAACTTATATACCTATAACTGTAGTCTTTACTTTTACATAACAAAGCTCTCTACTCATGCCAAGCAGGGTTTTCTTTTTTATCTGAGGCAACAGATGCTCGAAAGGGTGATACTTTAATTATAATACAAGCTGAAAACACAACCGATTTTAACAGCATTTTAGCCGATGGTTTGGATTGCCAATAGGTTAATAATGAAAACCCTGGCCAAGATCGTCTAAGAGATAGAGATCTGGTTGAATCCTATTTCATCAGCATGAAATTTTGTACAGGAAGGTAATTATTATTAAAGCAGTCTTTATTCTATTTTCTTGCCTTACAGTTGTATCTCTGCACCAGTATTTGAAGATTACATGTCCCTCTACAGAGCTAGAGCATACCAAATCATCTCACCCAAAATATGGACTAACACCAATTTAAGTAAAACCTTAATTTTATTTTTCTTTGAGCTGAATTTATCAAAACATGGTGTGACCAGAATTTACTTACATCCAGATCAATGCTAAATTTTTCTTCTTTACTTTTGTCCTGCATTGTATTCAAGAACTTCAGTTGTGACTGGGAGAACTGGTCCGGGGAGTCAAAGATAGATGCTTCTGTCTTTACTGATTTAACTGGAAAAATAATTCTATTATAGTTACACATGTCAACGTAACAATGATGAGTACATATGCACATGAAAATTGTTTGTGCTTATGTTTTTACAATACATGTACATGCAATGAGGTTACAAATTTATTTTGCATAAAATAAAGATCAAAATTGTGCAGGAATATATTTCATCCAATGAAAACTTAATCATACAATGTATATCACATAATGTTATATCACATACACATGAATGGTTTTGATAAATTATATACAATAGCTATTAATTCTGCCTAAAGGCTTCCATGTAATTTTTTTTAGGTTCTACAAAGGATAATACCAGATAAATTTAAATATCATTTGAAATTTCTGTAAAAATTGCAAATCATGATTCCTTAATTGGCATTTTTAAAATTATCAACAGTATAGAATTACCACCCAGGTTCAAAGGTCTAAAAACCAGACAGTTGCAAAAGATGATAATGAAGATACTCAGAATTAAATAGATTTGAGTAATAAGTGTTTAGACACTCTCTTTTCATTTTTGGGTCATTTTGGCCAATAAAAATGGTTTTTATACTAAACAGAGGGAATGATATTTTGACTTGGAAATAAAGATTTACCAGATATGCCCTCATCTGGGGACATTGTCTCAGAGGTATAATCAAACACACTGGTGTTTTCTTTCCCTTTCTTCATCATTTTTCTTCCTCCAGATGTTAACTCTTCCACAGCCTTTTTCTTAGACTGTGTCTCTTTTATGTTAGACTGAGATTCAAATTTCTTAGAATGGTTACCCAGCACTTCATTTACTTTATGCTCAAATTTCTTTGATGTTGGCAGTACTGTTTCTTTTTCTTGGGAAGGGTGTTTCCTTTTTCTCCCTTTCTTTTTATGTTGAGAACATTTTTCACATGAGGCCTGCGATAATCTTTTCTCTCTCTTTTCTATAGGAAAAATAATTTTGAATGAAAATATTTGATAAAAATTGCCAAAAAGTACTGGTATGTTTTTTTATGATTGTAAGTTGTATAATTGATATAATAAGCCTACAATCAGATAGATTAAAATGTTAAAAACCAACATTTTGATGTCATTGCATGTCTCACTTTATTGGGAACAGGCCTACGCCTTTTGATTTTGGAAAAAATTATCGCAAAATTTGCTAATTAGCAAAGTAAAGAAGCTGGTTTAACTTCAGATTTTTAGGAAAACTAAGAAAATTCCCATTAAGAAGAAGCCTTTTATAGGCCTCTGTTATATAAAGTGAAAAAGTCAATGCATTGAAAAATTATGTTTTTGAACCAAACTAGTAATAGATGTCTATTTAAGGTAATAAATCATAAACATTTATATAATGAAAGTACAAACCTAATCTCTTTTTTCTCTCCGGATCAAACTGGAATACAGTATACTTCAATCTTTCCTCTGTCTCCAGCTCTAGCAGGAAATCAGCTTCTTTTATCACTGCTGCTATGTGCATTTTTCTATACGAGTTCCTCCTTTTACCACCAAACTGGTTGGTTAGTGCAACTTTCCTCTTTCTACCTGGACCCCTTTGAGATTTCTAGAAACATGTAAAATTGAGCCGCGTCATGACAAACCAACATAATGTGTTTGCGACCAGCATGGATCCAGACCAGCCTGCGCATCCGCGCAGTCTGATCAGGATCCATGCTGTTCGCTTACAGACCCTATAACAAGTAGAGAAACTGATAGCGAACAGCATGGATCCTGATCAGACTGTGTGGAGGCGCAGGCTGGTCTGGATCCATGCTGGTTGCAAACCCATTATGTTGGTTTTGTCGTGACACGGCTCAAATGAAGCAGTGTCTATTGTAAGATTGTAAATATGTCAAATGTATCGGAATTTCTCTTCTCGGAAAATAATTTTCTTAAAGGGAATTTTAACATTATATGAGTATAACCAAACTGGCACCTTTTGTCTGCATAAAGAATGAACAAAAAAATAAACTTTCATGTATTTCATAAATACAAATATTTGCTGCATTTTAGCACTCATTTAGAATAATATAATATGTTACAATTTGCACAAAAATGTCAACGTACATGTATTAAACTGAAACTGTACCAATAGATTACAAAACATGACTTTTCTATATTATTTCATATCATCTTCTACCTTTCTCCTCATATCTTCTATTTGTGTTTGAGATTCGTCCAGTTCAGGCACATTCTTGTGTCCATACATTTCGACAAATTTAGCTGCCACCCAGGAATGTGTATGCTGTTTGCCGAGAAACTCAACATGGTAACTATGGGGATCACCGTCGATGTCAATTAACATATGACATCCAACGTCCGGGTCTCTTGTCACTAAAGCTGGCCACCTAATGGTGAAAATTATAAACACTGTATCATAATGATATATTCTGACTGTACATTTATCCACGCCAATATGGTTTAAGTTATGTTGTTACTTTCTAATATTTACTTGTGGAGGTTGATCGTACAAGATGCCCCTCCCTGTAATTCATGTTAGGCATAAGTGGGTAACTGGTAAGAACTACTAACCTACTGTAAGACAGCGGGTGGTTAGATTTTAGAAGTGACATTGCTAAGATTAAACAATTTATTCAGATAAAAGAAGAAATTATCACTGTCTGAAGACTTAAATTAAAATATGAAGGCAAAAGTACTTTAAGTTTATCACTTTATCAAAACTGATGATTTTGTAATCAAAATCTAGACCATAAATAATTAATTGTATCATAGTTTGGGGACCTTTCTCAGGATTAAATCATATACATGCACAGTGCATTAACTGGAGTGCAGGTATTAGTTACCTGCCCCATAGATTGGTTCATTTTTGCTGGGGTTTACTTATTGTGACAGCAGAGAAAGGGAAAGCGATAGAAAAATCATATTTAGATGCTCGTTCATTAGTTACTTATTTTCTTGGGTTTCATATTGTGACAACAGGGAATTTCTTATTGTTTTTATGTTTGACTATGATACAAAAGAGAAAGAACATCAGAACACTCGGCAATCTGATAAATACTTAGGTGCTACGCCCTCTCATACAAATCAGATAGCCTTGTGTTTCCATGTTCTTTTTATTACATACCTAATATCTTCATTAATGTTGATACAATAAAATAAGAGAAAGTTTAGATGTTTTCTAATATCTGTCAATAAAAGAAAAGCAATTGGTCTTAATTTTTTTTTTTAAAAGTATACATTTCGTTTTCCCAAATTTTACAGTCTTGTTTCAAACATTTCTTCTGTGTGAGTGTTTTCTAAAATACCTACCTGCAATAACCAGCCATTTTTGCCCAGACCAATGACCCTACACTAAGCATTGACATCACAAACTTGATGCCGGCTTTTTTCGCCATTCTATCATACATGGCATGGTCTTCCTCCTCGGCTGAACATGTGTTTCTACTGGTATCTGAAGACATGTAGCAGTACCAAGGATCGGAGCTTAGTTCCTCGGCTTCTGGGGCTGGAATTCGACGCCATTTTTGACAGTCTGGATTGTCACACTGTACCCATACAAACTCTGTCAACTTTGAAAGAATTAAACAAGAACAACCTTTATGAAGATTGATGCTCAACCTAGCTCTTATCTTCCACAGACTTGTTAATATGCCATTATATAAAGTTGAACATAGTCATACCTTTGTGTTTTCATATTCTCGAGGTGAACAAAAATGTCAGAAGCAGGGAAAAACACAACACAAATTTTGTTGTGGTATTGCATTACATCTGCCAACAGACATGTCCTTGTTTTTACTTGACAACTATTTCATTTGCTTGTCATCTTGAAACTTTCTAAAATAGTGTAGATTCCCCTCTAAAATAGTGAAGATTCCTCCCCCTCCCTTACATTGAGCAAGCAATTCTACTTATTATTTTATTTTATTTTTTTTTAATTTTCATCAATTTATGTAAAATAGTGAAGATTTGAAAGGAACTCCACTTAGGTTTTTGACAAGATCGGGCTGGATATTTTTCTGAGTTTTGTATATCTATTGAAATAATTCTGGATCAGTATATTGGTTTGCAAATATTTAGGTCATACCTTCAATCCCTTTTTATCTTGAATAGATATCTAATTGTGCAAAATAAACCAAAAATGAAGTGATTTATTGGTTTTGATTCAATACCAGCCATGAATCACACAAAAAATTAATTTCTAATTTAATACTAAGTATATTTCCTTGTTACCCTTCTAATAAATTTTACATTTTAAGAGTTTACATGATATTTGTAAGATTTTTAAATTTTGTAATAAAGTTTTAAGGCTTTTGCACCACAGTGGAGTTCCTTTTACATGTTTCCTATATTTTCTATGATTTCTCACGCTTACCATGCTATAATTTCCCATTTAAAAGGACATGGGAACGTTGCAGAAAACACTTTTTAAAAAGTCATTCACTGACTGTTTTTATTAATCAATCTTTGAAGTGATATCATTTTCAATATACCTTTAATCATGAATGATGAAACATGAAAAACTCATTTTTAACACTAAAAACATAAATCTGAATTACACAGACTCCCAAATGATTATTACAAATATGGCAGGTTTGTAAAGCTTTCACTTAATACAGAAAAATAAGAAAAAAACATGTATAATTAAACTGCTACTGGAATTACTTTTAAGACCAAGTTAATTTAACAATACCTGCAATGTAATATCAATTTGTTCATCTATCAATGAGCCTTGGGATGTCTGACTGTCAAACAAATCTCTACTACCATCCTGACTCTCTTCTTCAGTAAACTCAGCCATTTTATCTTCCCTCGTTGACATGCCAATTTCTGTATTAGATTTGCATGTTAATTGTTGATCAACTGACTTCTTCCCACCAGACTGGCCTCTTGTTACTCTGTCACTTTCTAAACAAGGCTTATCTGGTAATTTATGTGACCTGTTTTTATTTTTTAGAAGTCTTTGCTGGTCATGATCTTTTATGAACTTAGTATCATTGGCTGTAGGAATTCTTGACATAGTTGTAACAATTGCATGTTCAGCCAGTTTATCAGCCTGGACTGGTGCTTCTGTATCTGTAGACTGGTTTGATGCTTCAAAACTAAATAATTTTTCTTTGCTATGACTAGACTGTGTTCCAGGTGAACTAATTCTTCCTGATCCAAAAATTGCCAACAGCAAGTCGTCACTCTCTGAATGTTATACATGTATTTTAATTATATATTTGTCTAATTTATGATAACTTTAAAAAAAGCCGAAATAAGAAAATTTATAACAAAGTAGTTTATTTCCAGATTCTAATTTGATTTACAGTTAAAGGTTTAGTATCAAACATTATCCAAGCTTGGCTTCAAATATAAATATATGAGAATAATAACAAATAATTTTTTAAAAACCCTGTCACACTAGACTGATTTTGCAGGGCATTGCTAGATTTAACAAAGCCCTTTGAGATGGAATTCGTTGGGCTCACACTGTGCTGAAATTGTAAAACTCCGTACACACACAGTATAAGCAAAGTAGAAATGCTGCACAAACTCTGTACAAGCGCCGTGTAAAACATGACATTCATTTGACAGTCTGTCTGCGGTTTTACTACAACTTGTTGCATTGTAGGAGATGCTAGTAGCTGGTTTGCTTTGGTGTTCTTAATGCGAACCCACTGCACTCTTATCAGAATGCCGAGTGACAGCCTTTGTTTTGAGTATACTCAAAAGGCACGCCATTATTCGGTGTTCTATGCGATGCCACTGCAATGCTTGCGATCTTACTGCGCTCACCTTTGTGTGCTGAATTTTCTTTGGATGCTGGAAAACACTGCCCTAGTGTGACAGGGGTTAATTTTTTTTTCTAAAGATCTGATAACTATATACACATGATATCATAATGTTATGTCTCACTACTTTTAAGCTAATAATTATATAAATGGTTAATTTGATTGCCTCTCAACTTCCTTGTTTGTTAGAAAATATAAAAAATACACAGAAAAAATATACATGAAAAACATATTGAGTTAAGTTAAGTTAATGAGACAATAAAGGCAAAATAATGCATTTTTCAACTAAATAGTTACAATAAAGATTTTTAAAAAAATATTTCTTACCCTCTTGTGAATTATAACATGCAGTCATCACTTATTTGATTGGAATTATTGAGCCAGGCAGTTTCTGTAACTATTTCTGAACCATGGACCCTTCTCAGTTGCTACTGGGAGATAGTGAAATGGGAGAAGCAACTTGAGTTATAAGTACTGCATAATCTTTTGCCCAATAAGATATCTGACAGCCTACAATATTTTGTCATGTTTATCATTGTGAATTTGTGACAGAGTAACTTTTATGTCAATAGAAAACAATTAAATGAATTAAAATATTAGTAATATAAATAAGCCAAATGGCTTAAAATTTTAATAGCCTTTACCAGTTTTGAAATGGTAAACATGTTTCTATAAAAAATTTATCAACTTGAAATTTTCTTGAAATTTATAAATCAATGTAAAAATGTTTGAACGCCACTGTGAGAGTGGCAAAATGAGCAGGTTTGACATTACCAATTCCTACAAAATGGTATATTTGGAAATATTTTGGTTTGGAATTGGAAGAAAAATGTCTGTTGGTAATGAATGTTAGTAAAAAAGAATATAAAAGTAATGGAAATGAGCATATTGAACAGGTTGAAAATAGAGAGGGTATTTTAAGGAGACGTATGTTCAATCCGGCTTACAGCCAAACTGAACTCGGGGCCAGACAAGTTTATGATATCAGGTGGTAAAGCATTCCAGTGGACTATTGTTCTTGGGAAAAATGAATATTTATTGTAATCAGTTTTAGTTTGGACTTGTTGGAATGCATGGGGATGGGATGTTCTTGATGATCTTGTAAGCGGGACAATATATTTTGGGAAATAGGTAGCCACCTGATAATGCAAGATGTTGTGAAACATTACCAGGCCTTGGTCAATACGCCTCCTAGCATAACCTTCTCTGGACGGACTCTGTCTGGTCAATGAGGGTTCCTGTGTAGGGGACCAGACGGTAGAGCTGTACTCGAGCTGGATCCTGAGAAGTGTCTTGTATGCAGTTGACTTTAACCTGTCTGAGTGAACCTTGATGTTTCGGCGTAGAAAACCAAGTGTTTGATCTGCCTTTGTTGAGATGTTGTTTATGTGTCTGCTCCATGTTAGATTTCATTTGATATTGTAATGCCAAGGTATTTTGCAGATGGAACTGTTTCTAATGTGGTGTTATGAAAAAGGTATTGTGTTGGAATGACTGTTTTTTGTTTTGTGATTTGGATAACCTGGCATTTTGATGGATTAAATTGCATGTCCCATTTTGTCTCCCATTGTTCAAGTTGGTGTAAGTTATGTTGCAGTAAGCTAGAATGAGAAGCAACAGTCAGAGATAGATAGATGGCTGTGTCATCAGCAAATAGGCGGACTTCAGAGCATTGGACATTAATGATAAGGACTGATGCCTATTTTGTTTAAAAAATACTTTATTGACTGTACACAGTAGTGGTTCAAGCCGGGGGATAGGGTCTGACCCCCCTGTAAGTTATTATGCTCTGACCCCCGTGTACGTTATTATGCTCCAGAGACGGTTATGTACAATACTGAAAGAAGTGTCTGTGCCTGTGGACAATCTAACCCTGGGCCTGGGACACTGGGAATTAAGGCTCCCACGTTTACAATTTTTTGTAAACGTTTACACGACTGCTAAGAACCGAAACGATACCGTTTAAACGGTGGTACCTCTATGTACTATACACACCATGTATTTGAGTCGCCAAATGATGTCTTTCTTTCTATTTTTAATACATGTACAAATAAAGAATGTGCAAGGCTCATCACGATTGAGTCAGCACACATTTTTTGCATTGTAACCCCATTTTTTTACCAAAAATGTATTATGTCACGAGCAATTTTGCACGGTAATGCTGTGTGGAGGGTTGTAAACACCCATTTTCCGTTTGTTTACTTTGGAATAAACCAATAGAATTGATAAAATCCATGATTACAGGCAATGATTAAGAAATTTTGTAAGGCAATATGGTCATTTCGATTAAACGGTAAACAATATCGTAAACGTTTATGAATGAAAATCGAAACGAATCCGTTTAAACGTGTAATCGTGGGGGCCTTACTGGGAATAGTCAATACAACTCTGGTATGACTGTCTTCGCAAAGCCAAAGCCTGTTTTTTTTATTTGATAGGGATCCTTTACTAGGGGACTTGGTTTCAAAAACCATTATAAGCTTAATAATGCAAGTTAAGGCAATGTCTAAAATGATTTTCATGACATGCAAAGACAAAACATCTTGAATTTGATATCAAAGATATTGATTCAATGAACTCGTTCTATAAAATAATTTTCAATTGTCTGGTTTAAATTTGATACATTTTGAATTTACGAATTTTTGCCACTTAAATGCTCAAATTTGCTTTTAAAAATACAAAGATACATGAAAGAGGATCAACTCAAACTTCAAATTTACCGCTTTTAAAAGGATTTAGCTCAATACAGGATTGGAGCAGTACCTCTAGACGCTTGCAGAAATCATGATCACAAAATAGACAAATATCGTTTTTTTCGCTGATTTTAACATTTTTCATGCATTATCAGACGTAAATCAGTGTGAAAAGATGAATTAGACCTAATAAAGTTCATTCCGTTGCGTAAAAAAGCAAGATTTTGGCATTTTACGATTCAAGCGCCTTGTCCGGTATATACCGGAATACGGTATTTAGTGTGGTGCTCCAATCCTTTATTTAGTCTCACTCCTTTTAAAATATTTTATCTCCCCTGTTTAATCTCTACGCCAACCAAATTTTAACAGCGTAAGTTATTAGCTCAGTATGTTTATGTGAAACATGTTAATTTTTGATGGAAATTTAATTATTATTTAATAAAATGTAAAGGTTTATTTATTTTAAATGTCTACTGCAAAGTTGACTAATGTTTTTTTTATTTGATATTTTGAGATTAACGTTAGAATAACTATCAGTAAAATTCGATCACGCACTTGATTTGTTTACAAAATTTTGGTCAAAAGCTCAATATTTTAATGTTTATAATGCTTTGTTGGCATGAAGATTAACATGTCAACAGTTTAGAAACTATCCGGATAAACTATTATTTCTGCAGGTATAACTTTCCACAAGGAAAATCATTTAAACTCTTCTGTTTTAGCAAATGAACTAAGTCTAAGACTTTCCTTTAGTTTTTGTTTCAACTGTTCAAATTATACACAGACACTGTCACAGTGGCAATGTCAGTGACAGTAGTTATCACTAAAACAGGTGGGCTGTAGATGTGTACACTGATCAATATGTTTTTCTTCAAACAAAGTATCTTTTTTTCTATAATGTGTTTGCTGATTATATTTACAGAACTGCCGCATAGTCCAACAAAGTGTTTTTTTTATAATTCAAAGGCAGATAAAAACTTAGTCTCAATATTTCAACTGCAGGACTGACCTCTTTTATAATCTGATAATATGAAAAAGGCCTCAAAGCGAGCCCAATTTACTTGTACCGTGAAATAGTATAAAATAATCGTTCATTTTTATTTAACATTTTCCGTTATAAAACTGTCAGTCTGTATTTTATACACAGCTTCCATTTATCATGATAAACTGATGACAGGAAAATTGGCAATATCCTGGACTACCTATGGGTAGTCCAACTAATTGTACATATGTACTCTTTTAATTATGGGCAGTATCTCCCATATACAAAGAAGCGTGATTCTTACCAGAACAAAATTATCCCAGAGTCTAGCTGTGGCATGTCATAATATTTTTACTAGATAGGTGTCTTGGCAGGTTATGATTTTATTCAGTAAAATACTACAAATCAGTGGCATTGCATCAATATTTAGAAAATACTTATTCTCAGTACATAAAATGACAGTATGAGAATGATCATCAAGACACAGACTACTGTTTCTAAGACAATTGTGACATCATCAAGTTATATGTGCAACTGTGACATGTATCAGACCTGTTGTCTTGATTAGATGTGAATTGCAGTCTATTGGCCAGTACCATAATCAAATTAGATTGATAATATACTAAACTGTTTTTTCCAATAAGTACTAATTTTTATAAGATGAAAAGTTTGATGAAAGCAATACAAACAGGTGGAGATATTTATAAAGATGATATTGAATTTCAAGTATTAACATTTTAAGATTTTACTGAACAAAAAAACCCAAAAAACAATGAAAATATTATAAATGTGTGATCTTCTTCTTTATGTTAATATGACAGTTGACTTTAATTTCCCAAACATTGTTTAGTAATTACATTTGTACATGTAAATAATTTCTGCGTCAGGATCAGTTGTGACGATTGTATGATCAAGTTATATTGAAAATTTGTTGTAAAAAAAACCTTGCTGCATGATGACTTGATGATGAGAAAGTTATGAATTTACAAAAAAATGATCTAAATAAGCCATTGTTACATGTAAATCAAAAAGGCTGCTTGATGATAAAACATTAGCAATGTCTTGTACTTCATTTCAATCTCACATTTCAAAAATTTATAGATTATGAAAGTGGATATCCTCCCAAGTCCACCCCTTTTGAAACAAGAAGTACATGTTACAGCTCCAATATCAAAACATGCCTGTAGATATGAATTAAGCCCACTTTTCAGTGTCTATTCTAGATGGGGGGATGGGGGGATTCACCCCTATTTTTGAGAATTTCCCCCCTTTTTTTTCAGAGGCAGTGGGGAAATTTTACATAGAGAAAAAAAATGAAAAAAAAATCAACAAATGTAATAAATTCTGACTTTTCGATAAACCCCCCCTGTTTTTCAAATCCTAGAATAGACACTGACTATTTGTACTTTTTTGACAGCTCATAGAGATCTAAGGTTAATTATGTTAATTAGGTTTAGTTTCCTCAAGAGTGACATCCTTGGAGTTAGATTCTTCAGGTGATATGCATCTAACAAAAATTGCTCCATTATTTAATCTTTATAAAACATCATGTTTGCCCTTTTTAAAGGAAAGAAAAAAATATTTCTGAGGCATAACGTGCCTTTAATAAAAACAAATCCTTTCGTTTAATTTTCAGCTGTAGTTAATGTACAACCATTGAAGTAAGCAGAAAAGCTTGACGAGATATGGCAATTAAAACTGTTAAACCATTAACCTACTGGAACGGTGATTTAAACCTTTTAAAATGTTATATAGAGCCAGGCCAGCCTGCAATATCAGTGTAGTGTGACCTGAGACTTTATATTGTTAATTGCTCAATATTTATATTGTTACTACATGTATTTGAAATCCCTTAAACCTTGAAAGGACTGTTTCAAATTCAAAGAAGGGCAAATCCAGTACATAAATTTAGCAGGTTTAGGGTTATTGCCTATAGTGCATTATATGTCATATCAAATGACACTGCTTAAAATTCAAAGGTAATCCAGTAAACTGCTATCAATTTCCACTGGTAATTAGGAAGGTAATCAACTTGTAACTTCAGTAATATATGGGCCATGGATATCAATTAAAATCTACTTAATCATTTGTCTAAATCAGATATTCCTCCCAAGTGCCATAAAAAAGTAACGCCTGTCATTGTATATCAAGTATTTACAAGCTTTTTGTACTGACAAAATAATATTTCTGCCATAATATTCAATTGAATTGTATTAAGAGCTTGTTAGGGCATTCAGATATCTGACATTATGGATTGATAGGACAGTTCAAAGGTGTAATAATATCTGATATTGTATGAACGAGAGCGTGCTTTAATTAACATTCATTCATGAAACCGTTGACATGAAAATGGTCTCTTTTTTTGTAAATTAAAGTTTTATTTGTCAAATTCATGAGCAGAATATCGTGTGTTACCAGTGAGAATTGAAAATGACTTTTGTGCACAAACCTTTAGGTTTTAGAATATGTGAGCAAATTGATTTTATCAACTAGGTCTGGTCCTGCTTGGTTTAAAATTCTTTTTGTGTGTCTGAGTAGTAGTAGTACCCTCCATTGCTGTTGGTTTGAAGCCCACAGTGACAACAGACACCAGACTATTTCATTTGAGGAATCTATACATCTGTCATGCAGAAGGTTGGTGTGGTTGTTCTACTTGGGTGCCTGCTTCTGCCTGAAATAATACAGTCTTACTTTGTCAATGAAACTGGAGAATCCTATTTGACAAATCTCTAATAACAAAGAAAATTATAGTATGAAATATAATTTTATATAAGTTTGTAAAACTAGAGTCCTCAAGTTGATCTCAATTAAGGGAAAGCATTGGATAAGAATTTCAGGGGTGGCTGGTTCAGGTCTCAGTTTATGCAAAATTTCTCTTGTAACATTTGATCTTAACCATATACTGTAAATATATTAATGAGTCTGATGGTCATTTATCTTTCATAGCTAATTTAATAATCATTGAAATCATTTGGTATTATGAACAAGTCGGTCTCTTGCGGAGAAATTTGTATTTACTTGTTAGTTATCCTGGAAAGTCTGATAGGTGGTTTGACCACCAAGATATGACCAAAAAATGTGTTAAAATGGGCAAACCAGAAAAACAAATAAAATTGTTACAAGAGATTTATTTAAAGCCCAACTTTAATGGAGAAAAAAAATTAGTAAAAGTAACCTACATTATATTGAACTATGGGTTTGATTTGCATAACAAGATACTTCAGATAAATGTTTGCATTTTTGAATGGTCCACAAACAAAGCTTGTTTAATTATTCTGTTTATTTCTTGTTTCAGATTTAAAATCTCTTGAGATGCAAATCTTACGTGACGATGTTTGGATAAGAGTATATATCGAGAGTTATAGTTAAGCCTTTATTCAGGTATACATATTGTTTTAAATATTTATAAAATTTAAATTATTCACTGTTCACAATTCAGGATTAAATACAGTTAACTTGAAGTTAATAAAGTACCCCTACAAGATTCAAGTTAAGCAAATCAATTATTTTTATTGACTTAGAAATGAAATATAAACTATATAACTAACAATTTGGATAAATCATGCCAGGCATCGAAACATATTTTCAGAGTCACTCGTCTTTCTGGACGAGTAGCTTCTAAATCCAATGTGCAGGCAACATTTTTTAATATCTCCTGCATCAAAATTAATTCTCTTAAATTCTACTAGTAATTAGGAGCGGACGAGTGGAATTTTCGATCTCTTCATGTGACCATTTTTGTACTTATTAGATATAGAGAGTTATGTTCAAAATATCAAAAGTTAATGGTGGCACATGAGTACCAATAATTGTGCTACCTAACTGCCATGTAATGGAGCTGTACTAACTTTGTTCTACCTTGAGGTGCCCACAAGATTGTGTTTTGAAATAATTCATGAAGGTGGGTGGGGGTACCTAGCAGTAAATCTGAATTTGGGAAGTTTGTATATGGCAATAATATTGTCCCTATAAATTTATTGTTAAATGTTCAAAGAGATTGAAGCTGGCTGAAGGCACTTCTAATCCACTGATGTGTTAAATTTTGCCAAATTGCACTTATTTTGATGGAGACAGGGTAGAAATAAGGTAAGAAAAAGTACATTTAGCCATAAAACATGTCAATATATTTGATTTCTTTAAAAAAATTAGTTGTTATTGTTAGGCCTGAAACTTTAATACTAAAAATAGAAAAAGCTTGTGCAAAGTGTGTATGTTCATAGGATGAAATCTTATTATTTTCCAATATAACATTTCGAAAAAAAATCAGCATTTTTTGGTCCTATTGTTTTGCGTGGAATATGATGCAGATTGATTTCAACTGCATGTGTGCACTTATATCACTTGACTTTTGCATATTTAATTTCCACTACCTGACAAAAATACTTCTGAAATACTATGCTAGCCAGGTAACTGATATTTGTCAGGATGTATAAGAATGAACATGTTGTATGGCTGTCATGCATACATGCCTGCCCGCCTTATTTTTTACAATGATTTATTTTCAACCCTCGACTTCGGTGCATTGTAACACGATACCCAGAAACGTGTCCCATGTCATGGCTTTATGATAATGTTATAGGCATGAAAATAATTTGTCTTCATTGGTCTACATTTAATGCAAAACAATCTTGTTCTTCTGATTATTTTTCTTGTCAAATTGTTTGATAGTGGTGCATTTTCTAAGGTCTCAAGATTTTTTTAAACTTTTTTTTTGTTTTTATTTTTTGCTGATATTTGATACTGTCATATTTTCAGGTCTGGTCTTAAAGTATAACGAAATTATTCAAAGCACTGAAATCCATTTATGTACTTTTTACACTTATTACCAGGCTAAATATCTTATTTGGATTTGTTCAGCTTCCTTTTTTTATACCCCCACCACAAAATGTGGGGGGGAGCTATAATGGATTCGCTTTGTTGCGTCGGTAGGTCCGTCCGTCTCCATTTTCGTGTTCGCTCTATAAATCCTATACCAATTGAAGGATTTTCTTCAAACTTGGCTCAAATATTCACCTGAACAAGGGGATGTGCAGAACCCATGTTGCCCATGTGTCAGCTCAAGGTCAAGGTCAAAATTGAAGGTCAAATATCAAACAATCTAATATTAGACAGTATGTCGTGTACGCACTGTAAGTTCTACACTAATTGAAAGATTTTCTACAATCTTGGCTTAAATGTTCACCTCAACAAGGTAATGTGCAGAACCCATGTCACCCTTTTGCCGGCTTAAGGTCAAGGTCACACTTGAAGGTCAAAAATTGACTCAGAAAATATTCTTAAATTTTAACATGTATTTGAATATTTCTTAAACTAGAAAAGGTATTTGCTTGAAACTTAAAATATATATGAAGTGTCACAATGAAGATATGCAGGTCAAGTTTCATAACTCTGTATTGCATTTTAACAAAGTTATGCCCCTTTTAAGACTTCAAATTTACATACAATCAAATATTAGACAATATGTCGTGTCCGCTCTATAAACCCTATTCTAATGGAAGAATTTTCTTCAAACTTTACTCAAATGTTCACCTCAACAAGGTTATGTGCAGAACCCATGTTACCTTTGTGCCGGCTTAAGGTCAAGGTCACACTTGAAGGTCAAAAATTGACTTAGAAAATGTTCTTAAATTTTAACATGTACTTGAATATTTCTAAAACTAGCACAGGTATTTGCTTGAAACTTAAAAGATGTATGAGATATCACAAATAAGATATGCAGGTCAAGTTTCATAACTCTGTATTGCATTTTGACAAAGTTATGCCCCTTTTTAAGTCTTTAAATTTACATACAATCAATACTAGGCAGTATGTTGTGTCCGCTCTATAAGTTATATACTAATGGAAGGATTTTCTTCAAACTTTACTCAAATGTTCACCCCAAGTGGGCAATGTGCAGAACCCATATTACCCTTGTGCCAGCTTAAGGTCAAGGCCGCACTTGAAGGTCAAAAATTGACTTAGAAAATCTTTAGTGCATTGGGAAAATGGAAGGTTTTTTGTAAATGTTTCGAACATGATTTGAATATATATATTTATACTATTACCTATACAATTTGTCCTTTTTTCACCAGAGATAATTTTTTTTATGTATATGTATTTGTGCCACTAAAGTTATTCCCTTAACCACCTTTCCAAGTCATCTTCTGTCAAGGACATTGGTGGGGGTATATCATTCAGCGATAGTTCTAGTTGATTCAGTTGGATAGTCCATTATCAATTTTAGGGAAATCAAGATGAAAATTATAAGTTGGTGGGCCTGGTTAGACTGTATGAATGTGCAGGCTGGCCTAGTGGCTCTATACTGGTAACAAAGGCTAATCACTTTAAGTTTCAGTAGAGTAATGGTGAGGTTACAAAGTTCCAGATTCAAAGCAAGAGAAATTTATATATAATCAATTTTTTAATTGTTTTGGATTAAACTTCATTGGTAAATTTGCAAAAGCAGGTGCTTTGTGTTTAATTTGAAAATGCAACATTGTTGTTTTTACACTTTGCATGGCAATGTCGGCAATTATCAATATGTTATTAACTGATAAGCCCTACAAATTTAATATTATTTTTATTTCTTTTTTCTTTCATATAGTACAGTAAGTTCATTTTGTGTGTGCGTGTGTGTTTAAAGTCATATGAGTTTAGGTTACACTAGGTTATTTTGTAGCAATGCTGCTTGCATGTAAACCTGCCAGAATTATGCATCCTGATTTAATCTTATTGGTCACGCTGCACATTCTGTCATATGATAGCCTGAGGTTTTGTTACAGTGATGACGCTAGTATGGTAATGCATGCTTCTGATGAACTCAGATCAAATTGTGTCAGAATTACCCATGATGCACTTGATAATATTGTTAGTTTTTTTACTAAGGCTTGTTTGTGTGGTGCTAATGACCTATTTTGACATTTATTTTTAAGACTGAGACAATTTTTATCATTATTTAAACTAGGAAGGAATTTTCTTTAAGTTTGAACACACAAATATTTTTTGGCAATCATTGTTTTCCAGCTTCACCCTATATAGGTTTATGGACTGAACAAAGTACAAAATTTTGACCAAATCAGTGCATTCAGAGGTGTACACTTAATTTCCTTAGTTTTGTAAATTAGACAGTGCAACCTGTTTACGCTGCTGAAGGTGTGCGGCTGGCTTGTCTTACCTTTCATTTGGAAAAGTCCATTGTTAATACTTGTTATACTATCAAAAAAATGTTCAAATTGAGCAATTTAACTACTACTTATAGTTTCTGAATCTTGTCCAGTAGGATAAAGTGTACAGGCTCTGTTACGTCTTTACCATTAGGGTAGACTTGATACTATAATTGCTATTTGCATTCAAAGAATGCTTGTATGATTGTGAACTAAGCTTCATTTAATAATCTTATAGACTTAAAACTTATGCTTAGCTCTCCCACTATAAATGTTTTGAATGTTTCTGAAATAATGTGTCATCACAGTGTTTTTTTCCCTGCTTTGGGAAAGGTGCTGGTACCGGACAGATTGGGAAAAAAGTCCTTCGGTTTGACTCAAAATTGAAATTTTACATAAGATGCAAAATATTCATGGGAAATTTCTTTTATTCAGGGAGGCATGAAAATTATGCGTGATATACCCTTTTAAACCATGTATTATTAACTTTAATTATTATTTTTGCTACTTGAGGTTTAGAAAAATAATGATAATCATTACAATTGTGCATAAATAATGTTTAGGTGTTAAACACTAAAAGTACGAAATGAACTGGGTACGTATATCACTCATGTGGTTATACTTGGTTTTATCCTATATCACTTATCAATGGCATTACTGTTTTTGTTTAAAGTTTTTACCTTTAAAGTTGCCGACTTTTGAGGAAATTTTCGGTGTTATTTTTGGAATTTATCAGTTATGAATTGGGAAATTTGCTGTCTATTTTCTATTGGAAATGGTGCCGTTTTCCGGTATTAGATATATAAGGGGAAAAAACACTGCATCAAAAGATATAGCAACACAATCATGTTCATATATTTACATGGAATCAAAGACGATTAATACATGTCTAACTCCCAAAAATACCAGTCTTTGTTAAGTTTTGCCACTTATGTCCTGCTGTTAATTTGAATTGTGGCAATTGTTTGTAAACATTGATCTAGAAAAATCATTATTATATCACAAAAAAAGCCTTACACTGCACTATAAGAAGCAATATATCACATTATTCATTTGGATCATGTTACTTTATTTAATAAGTGTGCTGAAGGGATTTACTTATTTTTGAAAAATAGCAAACCCATTAATGTACTTTATTCTTCCACCTCTTATTAAAGAGAGTGGAACAATTTTCAGAAAATTTTATGAAATATGATGATGTATAAACAGTGATTTTCACCTTACATATCGAGGGCTTACATGTACATGTATATAAATCCTTTTCCCAATGGAAATATTCTTTAAAATCGTGCAGTTTTCCCAAAAATTTGAACTTACACAACCCAAGCTAATTTACATCCCAGATTTGCAATTTTAAAGCAATATTTTTTTCTTAAAAATGAAAAGACTTGGGTCTCTTCCTAATTAACTGAGAAAAACCACTACCGGTAATAATATTTAAGATATAGGATAATAAACATTTAATTATGATATATAATTTCTTTATTAATGCCAAGATATATTACAAAATGTACCGTATTTGATAAGTTTGTACTTTTAAAATCACTAACAACCTAAATGTCCCCCCTCATCCAAGCTTTAGTGATGGATGAGGGGCAGTATTGGAATAAAGCCGGAGGCTGAGCATGTATAAATAGCATGTTATCCTAACGCATCGAGTCCACAACGCCGCTTCAACGAACCGTAAAAAACATGACCAAAACCATGCGCGCGACCATGTCAACCCCAGAAATCATAATTCAAAGCCCAAAAAATTTGTTGACGTACATAAAAAAAATAAACTGGGAGGGAAAAAGAAAAAACTTGTAGCACCCAAAAATGGGGGGTTTATACATGCTCAGCCTCCGGCTTTATTCCAATACTGCCCCTCATCCATCACTAAAGCTTGGATGAGGGGGGACAGTATTTTCATAAAGCCTCAGCTTTCACATGTATAAATAGCATCTTTAAAGATCGGCAACAAATATTTCCATGTCATTAGAAAAATGAAAAGACACATAACGCCAATCAAGAAACACAAATGTAATATCTGACAAATCCATAATATTTATATCAAACAAAATATAAAATTCATAATTCATCAAAAATAATAAATCCAAATTGCTACTTTGAGGAAAAAACAGCTGTAGAAAAAGACAGATCCTCATTTTCAATAATAGGTCTATAATAAAACTTGTAAAAGTTATTGTCCGATTTCCAACCAGCTGTATTCAAGATATTTTTAATTGAACATCTCTGACTTCTTGCTGCTGCCGATACCGAGGCCCCACGAAAAGAATGGGCCTTAAAAATGGCAACATCAATGCCTGACAATTGTAACACTGTCTTTAGCCATCTAGCAATAGTGCTTGATGTAACTGCATTAAATGTTACATATGAAATTAATAATTGATCAGATAGTCTCAACTGTTCCGTTACTTTGATATAATATAATAATGTATGATATACACACAAACTTTCTTTCCTAAAATGCTCAAATTTAACACAAAAATTATTTTCTTTTCCCACGACTGAAGTCTTCAATAGATTCGGGAAATAAAACACACAATAAGAATTATGTACCTTCATATAATTCAAATCAAGTGACATAATTGTCTGAGCTCTAGGAGCACATGCTAACGCTATAAGTGCCGTAACTTTTAAAGTTAAAAACTTTAAATTTAAAGTTTCTAAAGGATACCAAGTACTAAGCAATTTCAAAACTATTGTCACATCCCATGTGAACTTGTATCTCGGTAACGCCGGTTTTAAAATAAAAATCCCTCTCATAAAACGTTTAATCAAATTAGGTGAATCACACCAATCATTTCCTAACAATGACAGAGTCTGCAATAACATAGCCTTGTGAGAATTCAGCACCGAATATGACTTCTTGTCTAGATGCAAAAAATATAAAAACGATATTACCTCCATTTCAGTTGCTTTAAGGGGATTCTTACATTTCTGTGAACACCAAAACAGCCATCTTTTCCATGCCATGGAATACTGTTTACGAGTTCCTTGTTTCCAGGAACCAAGGATGATGGCAACAATTTCTGGAAGTAATCCTCTACCCTGGAGATATCTGCTGATAGTTGAAGAGCGACAAAAGTTGTAGAATGGACCATTGGACACACTGTACTGGAATCTTGAGGCATAATCATCAGATCCTTGTGACGCGGCAACCTAACAGGATCAGAAATTAGAAGATCTATAATAAGTGGAAACCAAAATTGTGTTCTCCACAAAGGGATAATCAATATAGCTTTTTTAACCTTATCATCTTTTAATTTATTGATAATTCTCCCAACCAAGTAGAATGGTGGAAACAAATAGGGCTTAAGGTTTGACCAAGGAAACGAAAAAGCATCATTTCTAAATGCCCCAGGCTGTGGAAACCATGACACAAACCTTGACAATTGACAGTTTAACCTAGACGCAAATAAATCGATGTCTGGAAAGAACATCTGTGAACAGATTCTATCAAAAATCTCCTTTTTTAACATCCATTCAGCAGACTCTGAACGAAAATGTTGAGAAAAATAATCAGCTTGTACATTCTCTGAACCTTTAAGATAATTAGCTGATAAAAATATAGACCTCTCTAAGCACCAATTCCAGATATCAATAGCTAAACTATCAAGACTGGGGGAAGACATTCCACCCATGTCATTTATGTATGCTACAGCTGTCACATTGTCTGAAAAAACCTGAAGATGACAACTTCTAAAACTATCATACAAGGCTTTAATTCCATTAAAAACAGCTAAAAGTTCTAAATAATTTATGGCAAAACTTTGTTCACAAATTAACCAACGACCATTAGCAACTGAACCTGATGAAACATCAACACAAGCCCAGCCAAGTTTACTAGCATCTGTTTGACACGTAAAGGAAATATTTTGAGGTCGTATTCGCTTACCATTCTTGAGACGTATATTTTCAAGCCACCAACGAATTTCAGATTTTGCACCTTCAGACAAAAACACTTTATTGTCAAAATTCATATTTTTACCTAATCCATTAATTTTACATCTTTCCATTTGTCTATAATGAAGAGGAGCTTCTAAAACTGCATGGAAGGCATTTATAACAGACCCTATAAATGAAGCAAGCTCTCTAACAATCACTAACTCACTGTGAATGAGATTATTAGCCTTTGAGAGTATTTTCTCAATCTTTTCCTCTGTCAAAAACACCATAAAAAGAACTGAATCCAAAAGATACCCAAAAAAGACAATTTTATGACTAGGTACCAAACTTGATTTTTTCTCATTAATAACATAGCCTAAAGACTGTAATGTGTCACAAATAATCTTTGCATTTTCTAGACACAAATCTCTATCACAGTTCATATTTAAAGAATCATCTATATAATAGGCACATCTGATGGCTTGAGAACGAAACCAGGCATAAATAGGTTTTAATAATTTGGTAAAGACTCTAGGTGCAGCACTATAACCAAATGGTAAACAAACAAAGGCATATAATGAATCTCTCCGATAAAATTTCAGAAATTTTTGGAACTCTGAATGAATGGGAATGGAAAAGTAAGCATCTTGTAAATCAACTGAACAAAAATAATCATTTTCTTGAACTAAGTCCAAAATTACTTTGAAATGCTCCTGTTTGAAATGTTCATAATGAACAAAATTATTTAACTCTTTGAGATTAATGATTGGTCTATATTTACCATTTGGCTTTTTCACTACAAAAATATTAGAAATAAATTGATCACTTTCCTCCACAGAAGGTGCAATAGCCCCTTTTTTAAGCAAATCTTCAACTTCAGAATCTATAATACTCATTTCTTCTATATTAAAATTGATTTCCTTTGGTAAAGAATATTGCACAGGATAAACATCAAATTCTAATGAATAACCCTGAACAGTACTCAATACCCAAGGGTCATTAGAAAACTTTTCCCATGCATGAATAAAGTATCTTAACTTACCTACCGAACTTATTTCTCCCCGTTTGGGGGTGCCGTCACAGTGGCGGACTTAAATGTTCCCTTCCTCATGGGAGCTCTCTGGGAATAACCACCCCGCACCTGTGGATAAGGTGTCATTCTTCCTCTGTTAAAATGCCTTGCTCTAGAAAAACGACCTCTGAAAGAATTCCTATTATACTGTGCGTTATAATCCTTTCCCAGATTAACCCCTACTTCACAATGCTTAATCTCTTTAGAAATATCGTCACCAAAAAGAGAGGTTGAAATAGGGACAGACATGTTACACAAATTTTTATACCTCTTGTTCAATGATGGACGAATCAAATATCTACGTCTGATACTAATGTTATACTGTGCTTGTCCAAGAATTGACAAAGAATCAGATAGTAACTGTTTAGCCTGTGGTTTAGCAGAAATAGAGGTAATCAAAATCTTAGCCAGCTTAATAATGGGCACCATACCAGCTGCTAACAACGACTGAATATCCTGAAATAGACGGTCATGAGACCGAGAACGTTTATCCATAACCTTCCAAATTTCCATGTTCACCATTGGAGGATTCAACTTCTCACAGTTAGCTGGTACAGGATATTTATCACAAAGTTCATCACTGTCACAAAGTGCGGTGCAGGCAGTTTTAATGAGTTTAGCTAAGGAGGAAGAAATTGCCTCACCTTTATTTCTCTGCTTAATTTTAGGCAGGCCCCAATCTTCATCATCACTAACATGGGACACATCGTCCTCTCCAAACATGGAATCAATCAGCCTTTTAGTCATATCTCGACTTCTAGCATGCCTTGCAGGTCTGTGGCCAATACTGTCATCGCTATCTAAAAAATCATTTTCATCTTCAATTTGCATATTAGGTGCTCGGGCCAAATCAACATACTCATTTTCCATATCACTTTGTTCCAAAGAAAAAGTGTTAGAATCCTGTGGAGCAGGAAGCCCCAATTTACTACGTAACAACTCTAAATCATCAGAGGATAATTTATTCAAATCAATCAAACTTTTATTAGCGTTCCTTGATTTTGTCCCCTTTTTATCACTAACAGAGGTCTTTGTTTTCTTAGATTTATCCACATTGGTCGATTTATTTACCAGTTTTCGCGACCTCTTGACCAACTTTTGACACTGAACTTTTAATTCTGCCAGGCCCTTTACCACGGCTCTTATTCTTAACGGGGACATCGTCCTCCGAAAATCCAGAAAACTCTGAACTCTCGTCAGAAAGATGTAACACATCTTCATTCTGAACAGATAAATTCCTATTTACCGAGACATCGTCTTCGGACTGGCTCATATTGAAAAAACAACAAAGTCTGGACAACGTCCTAGACAGAGCCAAAAATACTGTATAAGAAATAAAAATAACAAAAAATTTCACGTCAATTCACACACTTACCGACAAACAAAAGGCCGAGAGCTGTAAATACAAAACAAACCCTCAAAAACTGCATAAGAAAACGAAAGTAAGCGTAACACGTGTGGACTATTCAACGACGCCAGGAAAACTATGATTTCTGGGGTTGACATGGTCGCGCGCATGGTTTGGTCATGTTTTTTACGGTTCGTTGAAGCGGCGTTGTGGACTCGATGCGTTAGGATAACATGCTATTTATACATGTGAAAGCTGAGGCTTTATGAAAATACTGTAGGGGAGTTATACTAGAGAACGGGATTATGTTTCTAGTTCATGTCTTGAACCTGCGATCTCTGGTCTGAGAGATCAACCGTAAGAACTAGGGCAACATCACTGGTACCGGCATATTATAAATTGTGTTATTGGTGAAAAATGGACCTACATACCTTTGAGCTAAATTCGCTTTTTATTCAATTATAAAATAAAATGGGTAGGTAAAAAATTAATTGACAACACAAAAATAGTCTGACTTAATTGTTTGCCATTTATTCTTCTCAATTTTGAATTAATTAATTTTTTGTATTCAGTTAAATGAAGTAAACTAGAAATTCAACAAAATAACAATACCACCCGCCACCCTTTCAAACTGAGTCATTTTATTTATACAAAAATGCGTACTTGACAGACGAAAATGTAAATACAGAAAACAAAGGGCCATTATTCTGTCAAATGATTTTTGTACAATCATTCTATGTTTTCAGAAACAAATTATTTGCTGATAGAATTCCATTATAAATGGATTAATGGATAATAGTGTAATTGGGAATAGATATTTTAAAAATATTCATCAATTTTCTGAGGAGTGATGACCTAGTGGATAAGGTGTCCACGTCTCAAGCCAGGAATCATGTATTCGAGCCCTACTTGGGGTCACAACCATGTTTCTTCATATGACACCAGTACTATAGTTTAAGTACCAATGATAAATATAAGTTGCAAGAACTTGTTTCGCAATTGAGCTTAAATGAATATGTATAAATTAATCTTGTAGTATTTTATTGTGAAAGAGTGGGAAAGAAATTCATTATATTTAATTCAAATAAACATGACCTGGTAGGGTATAATTATTACCCTATTTGACCACGGACGAGTGGCGATTTATTTTGTAATAATGTTTAATTTGAAAATGTTGCGGTGAGATGTAAATATTTATAATTGTGTAGAAAATAAGCCATCCGTGTAATGTTGGGTTAGTGTAGGAATGTAAGCATTAAAAGTGGCTCGGGGAATAATATCATAATCGTAAATATTTCCTGTACCCGATATATATTGACAATTCAGCCATGATCTAATGACTCATTAAAAGGTACAAAAATTTCGTTTCCGCTCGCATTTTAATTTTTTTAGGCTTGTTAGGATAATGATTATATGTTTGAAATTTTTAGATTTTACTGAGTTTGTGTTATATTGAAAAGTGATTTAATTCAACATGATAATAAACTTTTTGTAAGAATGCATGCTGGAACTGTTTAATGAGGATATAAAACTATTGAAGCAAAAAAGGTAATTTTATGATTACTATTATTTTTTTCTGATTAATTATTGTAACAGATTTTATTTTCACATGTTCAGTAAAACATTGTTTGTAATTCAATGAAAATTAAAAAAGCTGTTCAGTGGCAATATTATTATTGAATATTTTAAGAAAAAGCAAGAATATATTAATTTGTTATTGCTTTTTTGTTGTTTTTTATGATTATTTTAAAAGCATCATACAGTGCTTGGTTTACATGATCAGGATTTTTTTTATTATACAATATTTAAAGAATTATGGGTTTGTATAATGGTTGACATTAACATGACCAGTTAGAGTATATATATATATATATATATTTTTGAATAGGAAAACATTTTATCTTAAGAAGTCAGGTAGGCATCAGTATGAGTGAGAGGTTTGGGTCAATGCTTACTTTCAATACTTGTCCTCGACATGTGTGAGTTTGAGTCCTGTCTGGCACATTGCATTTTTTTTTCATGTGAGGAAGCTACCTGCATTATCAAAGAAGGCTGGTGGTTCTAAATGGTTACCATCCTATGTCTAAAACACTGCTCAGAGAAGCAGTTAAGGTTTTCCTCCCTCCTGAGTATTGCTGAAAATTTTCCATGTTACCTATATATACAGTGTTGATTAATTTTATGATGAAACCAAAAATGGAGAGAAAAAATATTTATTGTAATAAATATAATATGATTAGTTTGTGAAATTATGATGCTTAACCAGTTACAGCATTCAAGAATAAGCATTTACCTAAATGTTCCAGGGTTCTATACAAAAACTAGATATGCTCTTGTTATAAAAGCTACTGTCAACTGACACAAAGTTGAAATACTGATTAAGTCTATGTTATAGGAAGGGTTGAAAAGCATTATTGTTTTTGACAACAGTTTAAAAATTGTATTAAGAAAAATTCATTAAATGAATATAAGAATTGGTACAGGGTTGAATATTATATATTTCAACAAGACTTAGTATAGATTGGCCTATTATATAAGAGGCCTGTGGTATAATACTATTTCATTGCTTATAAAAGAAAGAAAACTGATTTTGCTTTACTTGCTAGTTTCAGACTGGCTTGTCTCATATGTTTGGGTATTTGTTTCAGTAAGTATAAGCATAGTTTTAATTATTTACATCATAATATACTACAACAAATAAGTTATACAACAACCAGTATATTTTGATTCAGGGGCAATAAATTAAAATGAAAATTTCACTTTCAACATTTGTTGTAAGTTTTGTTCTCCAAAAATGTTATTCAGGAACTGTTCAAATTACGTTAAATTCCCCGGGACTTCTTTGATAAACTCTGCTTTTGATATATCGAAGAGAAAAAAGACACAACATTTTATGAAAATTTCATTTGAAGCACATAGTAACCTGAGTTTGATTAATATACAAGTAACGGAGAGCTTCTTTTCAGATTTCATGCGTAAATGTTTCTATATTTGGACATACATTAATATAAAGAAAGTAGTACATTTTATTTCTGTTTTAACCATCATATTTCATGTTATGATTGTCATGATGTTTGAGTAAATAATCATTGGTACAAGTTATATAAAAGAGAGGAGCATGAATTCATGGAAAATAACCCCACCCTACATTCATGCCACATAGGATCACTGGTATGGCCTTTCCATGCATTATTTCAGGCATAAATCGGCACCTGAGAAGAACCATTGACATTAAGCAAGCTAGCTGGATAGCTTCCTCACACGAAAAAATCCAAAGTCGCTGTCCGGATTCGAACTCACATCTGTGAGTGGCAGGTAGTTTGGGCACCAAATAAGAACAAGATTAATAAACTGACGTATTGAGAGAGTACCATAGACAGAGCAGTTAGCAAATAAACATTGATTTCCAAACCACTACAAAGACCGAACAACAAGTGGAGACTTTTAAAATAAGAAACTTTTAAAAATGTTACAATTTATAGACCAGAAATTTTACAAACAATTTATAGACCAGAAATTTTACAAAAACAAAGGAGAGAAAATTACATCGGAGTTAATTGAAGAAAAGAATGGAAGGAAATACATACAGTGGATAGTAACTCTTAAATATTGTTTCTTCTAAGTCAATGTGTAACAATTAGCAACATTCATCTTTTAATAATTTTATTTTGGCCATGTGCAAGATTTTTTTGTTAGTTCTGCTCTCGAAAATTAAATGAAAATTTATGTAATAACTATTTATTTACCTATAAATCTGCATATTTTTTATTACATCTTTGTTATTACAGGATACTCTTGTGATACTGTTAAATGCTGTAAATCTTTGCTGATATATTTTTTTAACTCTTATTTTTTTAAACTTTTTTTTTTTTGCGTGACATATGAAACATTCAGTTAAAAGCTGAATTATTGAAAATAGCATCTTCATTAATTTAAGATATTTATCTTTTTAACATGGTAGCTGATACGGGGGTCCATTTTAACAAATTATGTTTCTTATCAGGGCTCAAAATCTAACGCAATGTGCTATTTAATGTGACTTTTGGCGAGATTTTGACAATAATCGGGTGAAAGTGTGGAGATTGTATCGCAATGAAGTTGAAATTATTTAGACAGCGTCTTGCTTACTTTGATACTGTAAAATTGATGGTGAACCAACTCTTATGGTACCATCGTCGAAAAAATAGAGGAAATAAATAAAATAAAATAAAAATTGTTGTGACTTGGAGTATAAAAAATGCTCCCTTTGTTGCTAGCACATTTTTAGCGCCTCATTTTTGTGTCGCCTCTACGGAGTAGTGGCGACATATAGGGATCACTTCTCCGTCGTCTGTCTGTCCGTCTGTCTGTCTGTCCGTCTGTCCGTCCGTCCGTCACAAAACTTGTCCGGACTACTCCTCATAAACTACTTGTGCAATTTCATTTCCAAACTTTACAGGAATGATCAGTACCAAGTCTAGTTGTGCATATTGTCAGGATTTTCCGGTTCAATGATTTTTTGTCAGAGTTATGGCCCTTTAATAATTTTTTTTAATTTTAAAGTTTGTCCGGACTACTTCTCTTATACCACTAATGCAATTTCAATGAAACTTTACAGGATTGATCTGTAGCTCAAGTCCTTGCGCATATTGCACGGGTTTTCCGGTTGAGTGATTTTTGGCTGAGTTATGGCCCTTTGATAAAAAGGTTTCTTTTTCTGTGTGTTGCCAGATACACAAAAGCTTGTCCGGACTACTCCTCATAAACTACTGGTGCAATTTCATCCAAACTTTACACGAATGATCAGTACCAAGTCTAGTTGTGCATATTGTCAGCATTTTTTCCGGTTCAATGATTTTTGTTTGAGTTATGGCCCTTAAAATTTTTATTTTTAAAGTTTGTCCAGACTACTTCTCTTATATACCACTTATGCAATTTCAATGAAACTTTACAGGATTGATCTGTAGCTCAAGTCCTTGCGCATATTGCACGGGTTTTCGCGGTTGAATTGATTTTTGGCCGAGTTATGGCCCTTTGATAAAAGGTGTTTTTTTATACATTGCTTGCAATGTATACAGAGTTATAGCTGTATTTCAGATTTAGTACAACCTAACCTGTTTTGCTGAACAACATCCACCTTTGGATGAAACCTCGATAAAAGTAGATCCTCATTTTGCAGGAAATTGTCACATTACGATCACTTTTTATTAATATACTGGTTTGCATAGTGGTCAATAGCTTTGAAAGTTCAAAAACTATGCACTTTCAGTTTAAAATAAACTTTTTCTAAACATGAAAGCAAAAAATATGAAAATTTCAATTTCATTCATAAAAGCATTGTGTAAACCTACGCTTTCAACTTCGTATCCACGCATGCGCGTGCAAGAATGAATGAATTACGACAGACTCTGTATAAAAAATATGTCCAACATCCAAAATTAATATTAAATCAAACAAGTAAACCTTATTTACTTTTAGTAGACTTTGCATACTTTTTCTATTTCAAAACTGTTTTAGAAAACGAGCAGATACAGATATATATGTCTTATTTAGTGTTTATGTAACATTGTTAAGCTTCTGTATGAATGGATTAAAGTTTACGTTCTGAAAACGTATTGTCATATAATTGCATATAATACAACCCTATCAACGTGTGGCATCGGAGGAGGAGTATGCAATTATTTGTTTCACACCTGCAGTGTGAAGTATTTTCTGCCACTTTAGTGAAATATATCGTCCAAAAGCCATTTTCGGGAAAGGGAAGATTTCGTACTCAATATTATTCGAACTAAGGATTTGTACTCAATATTTATTCGAATTTAGCCCCCCCGCCATTTCGTAATCGGTATTATTCGAACTGACAATCATGGCAGATACGTTTAGACCCCCTGGACATTTAAGATGTTGAAAATGGTAAACATATCACATAACTTTATCAAATGGAAGCGCCAATGGAAATTTACTTTACCAGTGTTGAACTGCCAGTGGAAAATGCTGAGAAAGATGAAAAGATACAAGTAAATATCCTATTACACTGTGCTGGACCCTAAAGTTATCAATTTACATGGGCAAATGCAGACCATAAACTGAAAGTGAAAAAATTATTTGACAATCCTAGAAAAAATGAAGTGCTAGAATCACACAGATTTTGGGTAACAAATCCAGATGAATATTCATCATTTGACAGTTTTCTTAAAGAGTTTTGAAAGCATGTTGAGTCTAGAAATATATTTTGAAATATGTTATTTACAATCAAATCACTCAGTCAGGCTGAGCCACCCTTAACATTTTTTCCATAACTCCTTAGACTATTGATATATATAAGGTAAAATTATTAGCCATATATGAGCTTATGATTGCATGGGCAGTTAAATTAAAGCCATTAGTAAAAAAAGGGTTGACCTGGGATAACCAAAGTGAAGAGTGAAATATGACACTCAACACAGGAATATTCTAAATATTTAGATTGATGTTTATGATCAGATTTAGCACAAATAGTGATTTAATTTCCCCTGATACCACAAATATGAATTTATTTAGAGTCCTGAAGATCTTTTTATGATGAAATCTTAACTGAAAAAACCAGGTTTAACTGAATAATTATAAAATTCCTTGCCACAATAACTAAAAGGTACATAAAGCCAGTCAAAAAAAAATATTTCTATCCATATTCATCATTCCCTGGACCTCCATCCATTTGATGAATTTTCTCCAACTGGTAAATTTTTCATCTTATTATGTTTCTGTTTGTTAATAAAAAGATTTTTTATGTTAATATACAGCTAGAATAGTCTGTAATGGCTAAGATAGACAGATAAGAACAAACTATTTAGTAAACATGAGTTACATCCCTTCAAATGGAAATAAAGATGAAACCCATAAGAAAATTGCCATGTCTGACAGACAGCAAAATTATAAATTCTGCAGGCTCAGTTTAATTAGGCCCCATTAGGAGGTAGTGGTAACAACTGTGGGTCAAAAATGAAATGAATATCATTTTCAAGGGATGCTTCTGAATATGATTTACTTTAAATAATGGGTCATTATCTAATGAATGTTTCTTTGTCTTCTATGCCCATGTGTAATAGATTATTGACATTGCCAGCTAGATAGCTCAGCTGAGTGAGTCAGTAACAGCCCACATACATGTAATATATATTCTGATTCAGGTTTGATTCGGTCAAAACTGCACATTTTTTCCTCAACCCTGTGATATTTTTCACCCTGTTACTTTTAGGGTCCAATATATGTTTATGATGGTACATAACTGAATCCATAAGTCAATTCACCTTTGTTACTTAAGTGTGCCAATGAAAAAGGAAAAATTTCAATATGCTGTGGATTAATGTCAATGCATAGAACTAATGAGACTGAAAAATATTTAAGCTGTAGAGCTGCTGTATGGTATTCCAACGGTTTCTGGGTTTTTTTGGTAGTGCTGAGGTATGGTATTCTGAGTGTCTCTGGTTTGAGTTTTAGTCAGGCTGCATATCATTTTGTCAACTCTTTGAAATTGATAAATTTTTTTCAGCTCATTATTGGCAGGACTGCATATATTAATGATTTATTTGTGTTTAAATCAATATTGTTAAAATATTTAGTTATTGTCTATATATGTGACTTTATTTTTGATAAGGCATTGTAACAGTAATACTTTTTAATTTGACCTTTTTTGTATTAGGGGGAAAGCCCTTAATTAACTCCTTACCAGTAAGTTTTTATTGTACACGATGATGATAGCTTGAAAGAATTTAGCTAAAAAAGATACTACATGAATCATTTTTTTTTTCCTATTGGATTGTAAAATATTTATTGATTGGTCAAAAAACTATATGGAGTTCCTCCTCGGTGACATTAAACAGTCCCAGCTGGCCATACATGCAGGACCTTGCAGACCATGAGACAGGGTGGTCTGTACCAAGACAAATCCGATATCGAGACATGGTGGACAGGACAGACAGTGATGTTCAGATCCCCACTCAGAAAGGAAGTTACTAACACTCAAGGTCCTGGTCTTCAAATTACTTCATTTGCTTACTTGGAGTAAAGGTGGCCGGAAACAATAGTATGTATCAACAAAAAGCACAGACTGTGATAAAAAGTCAAACCAAAAAAGATACTATAAACTGAATTCATAGATTATATAAAAGAAATTTATTAATTCTTTAAGTTTTATAGTAACATAAAAAAAAGATACTGAGTACATTTGTATTTAATTTTGATATATAGCATATTACCACACATAAAGTGCATTATGCCGTATAAATTTCAACTAGTAGTGCTTAAATACTTTCTGATGCACTCAGTAAGCAAACATGATTTACTAATCTTTGGATTCCCACACTCCTCTCCACACTAGCTCCAATGAGATCCACTTGGTTGACCATAACATGTACCATACCTCATATTGTTTGTTTTACAGTTTGGAATGAAAAAAATGAAAGTTTATTCTAGATATTATAAAGCTTTTATTAAATTTCCACAAGGCTTTTCAACACATCAACAATGTAATTGTCATTTTATTTTTTGAAAAATGTGTTGGACTGCTGGTTCTGATGCATGTAGAATGCTGTGTTGGCATATAGCGATTCTCCTCTTTTGTGTGTGTGTACATGCATGCGTGCATGTGTGTGTGTGGTTTTATACATTATATGTTAACATCTTTTGAAAACATCTTGTCGAATTTCAACCAAACCAGGGTTGACAGGGTTGTTCCATGAGTAAAGGGCTTCCAAAGTTGTTCAAAGACTTAAATGAGGCCAAGAGCATAGATATTTTACAAAAGGCATTGTTTGGTAGACATTCACAAGAATTTTCACAATTATACCTGGGGGTCAAATTAGCCCTGCACTAGGGTTCATAGGATTTTCCTGATATGTATGTAGTTAAAAACTTAAAATCTTCTCCTCTGAATTGACAAAAAACTAGAGGTTAGATATTTGTCATGAAAAATTTGGTAGTTAACCTCTACCAGATTATTCACGTTACAGCCAAGGGTCAGAATTAGCCTCACCCCTGGGGTCATATATTAAGGTTTTCCTTATATGTATATAGCAAAAACTTTTTTAAAAATCTTTTTATCAGAAGGTTTAAGGCTTAGAGCTTAGATACTTGGTAAATAATATCATCAGTACGTCCTTTACCAAAGTTGTTCAAATGTTGCCCCTAGTGAAATAGCACCAGGGTGTCATAGGTTTTCCTTAAATGTATAAACATGTATAGAAAAAAAAACCATAAAAAATATTCTCCTCTGGATTGACAAAGGCTAGATGTTTGATATTTGGCATGAAACCTTTACATGTGTAGTAAACCTCTATCACTATTGTTCAAATTATAGCCCTGGGGTCAAAATGGCTCTGCCAAGGAGTCTTTTTAGGTTTTCATTATATGGTATGTATAAAGTAAAAAACTTAAAAAAAATCTTGTCTGAAGGTACAAGGTTAACCAGGCACCGTGGTGTCTAGGATTTCCTTAAATGTATATACATGTATAGAAAAAAAAAACTTAAACAGTATTCTCCTCTGAATTGACAAAGACTAGAGGTAAGATATTTGGCATGAAACATTGTGTAGTCGACCTCTACCAAGATTGTTTTAATTTTAGCCCTGGGATAAAATTTGCCTTGTGGGAGGGTTGGGGGGGGGGCAGGGGAGTCATTAATTTTCGTAATGTACTTGTAGTAAAAATTTAAGAATGTACAAGGCAAGAGCTTAGGGCTTTGATGCCTAAATTTTGTCAAGTACAAATGCTTTTATTTTGAATCAATAATTGCACTATGGAGTGCATTTTTTTTCCAGTGAATGCGTTTTGCATGTAAACAAAAACGTTCACCTAACTTTTAAGTCTTGCTGAATGATTCAATACCACATTTTGTAGACTTACAAACCCGCAAAAATGTTGGTCTTGTTTTTTTAAGTAATAGATAAAAGCACTGAAGACTCTATTTTACTATTTTAGCATTGTATACTGCAGATAAAAAACCGGTCTTTGCAAACTGATTTTTGTATTGCTCTTCAGTTTCGCAAACCATATAGTCTTGCCTGGAAAAACACCTCTTTCTTGTCCTATTAATAACTTGAGAAGAAATAAGCCTAGATTTGTGTTCGAAATTGACTGTAACCAGAAGATGACTTCTATTGAGTTCAGTAGATTAAAATCACATGGTCTTGATGTCAAGCAATGTATACCTCAGTGCTTGCAGTGCTTTGATTTCTGTGTGTTGGCCAGATACGCAAAAGCTTGTCCGGACTACTCCTCATAAACTACTGGTTGCAATTTTATCCAAACTTTACAGGAATGATCAGTACAAAAGTGGTTAGTCTAGTTATGCACTGTCCGTCTGTCTGTCCGTCTGTCACAAAATTTGTCCCAACATGAAATTGGCCATCATGAGGCGACACATGTGATTACTGATCGCTCTTGTTTAGACATTCGCTTTTCCTTTGTTGTTTCACTATGTACAATTGTCTAAAAGAATTATGTTGTTTTTTGTTGTTTTTTTGTTGCATTTATAATTTGATGTTTTTTTAGCATTCTGAATTATATATTAAGTCATGCAGTTAAACCTGAATTTGCTGAAACATACTGTGATTTTAGCTTTTTCTGCCAGTTTGCCAACTTTTGGCCATCTGTGCAGTCTGACCAGGATCTATACTGTTTGTAGCTCGATTTTTGTATTCCCTAAAATTTAGAATTTATGGACTTTTCCAAAATGATATCCAACAAATTCAGCATGTCAAGGAACTTTTCATTTTAAGTCAGTTAACCAACAGTATGCCATAATTATAATCTATTATTTACCATTTTATGTATTAATTTATTTATTTAATTTCTTTTCTTTTTTGTGGTACATTTTTTAATAATAAGAAGAATGATACTCTTATTCAATCTTGACCTGGTCAGATGATGATCAAATAGAGCGAAGGTAAATACACTAAAATTAAAGCTGGTAAAACAGAAAAAAATAAAGGGACAGGTTTAGAAATAGTGTAGACTTCACAATGCAAAAGTACTAACTGGGGGAATAATAAAAAATAATGCAAATTTAGATTAGGACTAAAGGACAGGATAAGGATTTAGGACAAGATAAATCAGGACAAGATGAATCAGGACAAGTTAAATCAGGACAAGATAGTTACCCTGAAGTCATTGATTGTATCATTGAATAAAAATCAGAAATTCAGGTATCATAAAAAAATATTATTAAAGTTATTATAATAAAAAAGCGTGAATTAAGGACAAGGTAATGTTAGATAAATTGGATGTATTTAAAAAGCTCAGTTGATGAAAAAAAAACAAGAGATCAAAAGAAAGTTAATAATAAGTAAAAATTTAGGCCTAAAGATTGAATAAAATGATTGATTGCAAGAAAATTAATAATATGACATGAAAGATGTAAAACATGCATATAAAGATCATTTTTTAAGAAAAGGTTAGTGTCAAATTCCAAATCTAGATAAAGATCAAGTAATTTAAAAATTTTATGAAATTTTGAAAATATTAGACGTTCAAGAAATGCTCCTAAATTTTTGGTATATGTGGAGGTATCGTAATCAAGTCATCTACATAATTATTTAATATAATAATTGTAAGTGAAGATTATTTCTGAGAAATGGACATGATAGAAAGCCATTGTTAAATGAAAGTAAGAGAAAGTAAAAGTTAATTGCAAAAAGATTTTAATAAGATAAGTGATGTAAATTTTGTATAATTGTTAAAATTGAAGGATCATCATTACATTTTAAATGATTCAGTTAAAGGGACTCCACTGAGCATTTTTTGACATGAAAAAAAGTAAGTTTTTAGAGATTTTTATAGCATTTATTTTAGGTCTATATCAATAACAGCAAAACTTCAGATCATTCCCTTATGGACTCTGCTTTTAGGGGCGTCCGTGGCCGAGTGGTTAAGGTCATTGACTTCAAATCACTTGCCCCTCACAGCTGTGGGTTCGAATCTTGACAGGGACTTTGGATTCTTTCATGTGAGGAAGCTATCCAGCTAGCTTACGGAACGTCGGTGGTTCTACTCAGGTGCCCGTTCATGCCTGAAATATGCACAGAAGGGCACCTGAGGTCTTCCTCCACCAGTAAAGCTGGAACGTCCCAATATGACCTATACTGTGTTGATGTGACGTAAAACCCAAAAGCAAACAAACAAACTCTGCTTTTAAAAATTCTTATCTTTATTGTGCAAAATGACCTTAAAATGAAAAGCACTTCAATGCTTTTAACTCATATTGTGCCAGGAATCACCTTTTTAATAGATTTTCAATTCATTCCAAGTATATTTTCTTTTTTGTCGTTTTTCATATTTTTCTGATTTAAGTGTCCCAAACGATCTATTTGAGATTTTCAAATTTTTTGTTGACCTCAGTGGAGTTTCTTTAAAAGTATATGAGCCGCGCCATGACAAAACCAACATAATGCGTTTGCGACCAGCATGGATCCAGACCAGCTTGCGCATCCGCGCAGTCTGATCAGGATCCATGCTGTTCGCTTACCAACTCTATTACAAGTGGAGAATCTGACAGCGAACAGCATGGATCCTGATCAGACTGCATGCAAGGATGCGCAGGCTGGTCTGGATCCATGCTGGTCGCAAACCCACTATGTTGGTTTTGTCGTGACGAGATATAAATTTTGAGTGACATTTTGAATTGTCCAAATCCAGAATATGTCAAAGTTGAGTTGAGAATGACTGTCTATTGAAATTTTAAATTATGATAATTTATATGGAGAATAAATGACATAAATGTATGCTGAAAGTAAAATTTTATGTGTTTTTATCAAAGTAAGTACAAATGAAATATTATTATAGCCTTATATGAGATTTAAAGAAGCTTTACAAGAAACCTAGGGCTTAAAATGAGACATTTTAAATATGTATGTATTTTCCTTCTTATTTTTAATTATAGTATAATTACCGGTATGTATAGGTTAAAGTTTATTAGTATGTATTTATGGCACAGCCGCGCGACCATTGTAATTTTGTAAAAATGTACTAGTAAATTTTAAACAGCATAGTGTTTTGAATTATTTTCATAACTCGGTCAATTTACTAGGCTGATTAATAGTTTGCCGATTTACCAAAGTAAATGTGTGACGATTCATTTGAAATACTGCAATCCTATTGGACAAAAAATAATTTCAAACACTAAAGTAGGAAATAGAATGACCCCCAAAAAATGGCTGCCACTAGTTTGGCAAGGGAGGTAAATACCGTGAACATTTGTGTAAGGGGGGACTATCTATTAAGCTCCAGATGACCATAACAACGTTGATGACCCAGAGTTTGTAGATTATATTAGTTTTACTATAATATTCCTTTATCATACCTGACTAACTAGGTTATCTGTATTTACCTTGTATACATTTATTATTACAGTATGTATTAAGTATGATCACTGGCTGCATTTATCGTGTTACATAAGAATTGTGTTGCATCCCATGTTCTTAACCGGATTATAAAGATCTGATGGAATTTTATTGAAACATTGAATGGTTAGTTGTGAAAAAAAAAAAAACTTATTTGGAATAATATGTGATTTGACGTTTAGTTAAAATTTTGGAAATTATCAGATATTGTTTTATAGCACATAAAACTATTTTAAGAATATTGAATTTTTTATTAAAAAACCACAAACTTTGTAAATGAAATAAACAAGTGGTATTTAGAGAGAAAGTGCTTTTTTCATGACATTGTAAGAATGAAAGTTCATCCCAGAGCATCAATTTTTTGTGACCACAGGATGCAGATTAAACTGTGGTAGTTTCATAAGAAAGTAAATAACCTGCTGTAGGTATTGATGTTAATTGTAAGTATGATCTTTTTCAATGACATCAGTTGATGCTGACATTATGAAATTTGTGAATAGCTTCTGGATACAGACCACCTGTAGATAAAATCCATGCAGTATGATTTATTTAAAATGTGAAATAAGAAGTAATTATTATAGGAGCATATGTAAATATGTACCATTATGTAGCCACAACTTCCATTCAAATCCATAATAAGGTTGCATGCAAAGCATATAATGTAATTTAGAACTTTAGCATGAATTTACTATGGTATGACATCTACATTTAGCCTTTACCCATACTAAAATGACTGATATGAACATGTGAATAAGATCGCTGACTTCTCGGGTTCAAGTCCCTATATGAATTTAGGAAACTAATCATATGAGGCAGTTATTTAGCTTTAGCTGACAGAAGTCTGTAGTTCTATTAAAGGCCCCATGGCTAAAAACAAATGGATTGGGTTCGAATTTTGTTCAAAACTTGAAAGTATATTTTTTACATTTTAGTCCGAAAAACCAGATTGTCTTACAAAATAATTAATCATTCCTGCTATTGGAATTCTTTGCTATTCTAAAATTTTCAAATAAAAACGATTGTTTAACTTTCACAAACGTAAATTGTGGCTCAATCCATGATTCAGTAAGACCTTTTTGTGAAAGTTGATTTCCTTGGCTCAAAAGAGCGCTCTGGGGATAGCAATGCAAAAAATATTGTTTTACTAATTTTGATAAAGGCTTTGACAGTTATTTAATTTACAACATATAACTGAAATGTACTCCATTGGGCCGGAACTTTGAAATACTTTGTAATAAATGTAATAGAAGTAAAATTAAAAACTGCAATCATTTCGGTTCTCAACAAGGTAAACGTACAAGTAAAATTTGTAAACGTGGGAGCCTTAGTTCTTTCAACGTGCAAACAAGGCCTGAATAAATGCAACAGAAGAGCTCTTTGCGAAATTTTAAATTTTGTTTGGGTCGAACTATGAAAATCACCATGATGTCTTTTACCTTTCAGTTGCGAATCAAACCCTAAGGAATTTGATTGTATTGAAATACCGCAACTAAATTATTGGATTAACCCTTTGTGAACTGTTTTTGGATATTTTTCATGAATGATTAATTTTTCATGAAGAATCATTATGACCTTCAAAACCTATGAGTAATTCCTAACATATTTGAACGACTTTCTTACATTGGGTGTCAATTCGGCATTTATTGCTGCCCAAGTTTAATAACTTCTTTACAGGAAAGAATTGCATAACTTTGAAATCAAGATTTTATATATTGATTTTAGCTTAACTTTAATTGCTTAATATATAGGGATGCCTTACAATTTAGTGGGTTAATTTATTAAGTAACTGCACTTTTAACTGCTTACTCAATTTTGTATAGGCAAGGTCGAAATGATTGTTTGTTAAATCTTGTATATTAGCGAAATAATTTAAACGCATACTATTTTTGTGTACTAATGGAATGAAAATGGGGATTAGAGTTAATATGTTATAACCACAACAGGCTGCGGTGATATATTCAATAATGATAACAGATGAGATTTAAACATTTATTGATTTTTTATTGTGTGTCTATTGGGTGTGTTTTTTACTTATGAAATCAGAGGCATGTCTGCTTTTCACCAATTGTTAGCAATGCCTTGTATCCTCAATGGATGTTTTGATTGGTTTCTGATATGTAGGCAAGTCGAGTGTGGTGGGGTAGCAGGGGCCGTTTCAGCTCGTCAGAAAGTATTTTCTTATTTTTTAGATTTCCTTAATAGCATAAGATTTTCCCTTGGTTTTAAGATTTTCGTAGTTGCTATACAATTTTTAACTTGTTTCTTAGACTTTTTTACTCAAAATGTTTTAGGAAATTGTTATTAGATTTTCTCAGTTAGAAATTTTGCCAAGAAACGAAGAAGCTTTATGATTTCATTCTTGAGTTGTTACTAAAAAGAATCATACTAATCCCTATTTTGGCTCTGAGTATAGTCTTAGGGTGGTCATTGTATATAATTGGTTATTTAAAGATACTTTAGACCCTACTGTTTGATACATTTTGGTATAGAAAGGTTAAGAATTATGTAGTGTTTACGAGTCATGCAGACAAGAACTGATTTTTCCATGATATGCTTCATATTATAATTATTAAATGTTTGATCTTCACAATCATGTAACAACTATGAGTGCCTATTGTTTTATAACTCAAATTAGAAAAAAGTCATGAGTGTCAAAACTTACAATGTCATGAGTATCAAATGTAATAATGTCATGAGTTTAAAATTTGTCAGTGTTTTAGTGCCAAATCTTACAATGTTATGAGTGTCAGGTATTACAATGTCTTGCTATGTCATGAGTTTCAACTCTGACATTATGTCATGAGTTTAAATCTGTCAGTGTTTTAGTGCCAAATCTTACAATGTTATGAGTGTCAGGTATTACAATGTCTTGCTATGTCATGAGTGTCAACTCTGACAATGTCATGAGTTAAAATCTGTCAGTGTTTTAGTGCCAAATCTTACAATGTTATGAGTGTCAGGTATTACAATGTCTTGCTATGTCATGAGTTTCAACTCTGACAATGTCATGAGTTTAAATCTGTCAGTGTTTTAGTGACAAATCTTACAATGTTATGAGTGTCAGGTATTACAATGTCTTGCTATGTCATGAGTTTCAACTCTGACAATGTCATGAGTTTAAATCTGTCAGTGTTTTAGTGCCAAATCTGACAATGTTATGAGTGTCAGGTATCACAATGTCTTGCTATGTCATGAGTTTCAACTCTGACAATGTCATGAGTTTAAATCTGTCAGTGTTTTAGTGCCAAATATTAAAATGTTATGAGTGTCAGATATCACATTGTTGTGAATGTCAAATTTTACAATGTTTTGAGTGTCAATTATCACAATGTCAAGAGTTAAAAAAAATTTCAGTGTTTGAGTGCCAAATCTTACAATTTTTTGGACCGGTATGTATGAAAAGTTACAGCAGGGGCCATTTATAGTTGTCATACCCTAGGAAAATTCTGTAGAAAATGCAGTTTTCCTTTCAATTAAATTTACATTAAGTTTTCTTTCTGCCCTTTTTGTAAAAAAAGTGTTATTTTCCCCTAATTGTAAGGATAAGACCCATTTTCCCTGCCAGTGAAAAACATACTATTTGAATGTCCTTTTTTTTTCTTTTTCTTTTTTTTTTCCTTCCTCTAGATTTTCATTTTATATGTTTTTAACTATTTGTAACAATGTTATTTCTGTAAATGTTCATACTATGTACATTGTATATTTGATAGAGGCTCATAGAGAAGACTGGGCATGCCTAACTATGTAAATGCCTCTTTAAATAAAGTCTTTATTATTACATATGTATTATTATTATAATCTTCTGAGTGTTAAAAATCTTTCAATTTTATAATTGTCTATGAATTTTTAAAAGGACGAGAATTTTTTATTTTTGATATAATGGTTGATTTATCAGTAGTTTAAAGTATCACATGAGCAATTTCAAAACTTGAAAATGTTCAAAATTTACACCCCCCCCCCCCCTCTTTTCAATTCATGATATAATTATATCAATGTATAAAAGTTGATTATTTTGATAATTTCAAACCATATTACATTACAGCTTACTTCATTTTCATTGACATAAAATCCTTTGAGATAAGATTTTAAGTTTCTAAAACACTTTACATTCATTATCTATGAACAATTTTTTTTGCATTAAGGGCTGGCTTGATTGCAAAATTCATGTTTAATCAATTATAATCTGCGTATAAATCAAGCGCAGCTAATTGTTTAGTGTAGACAGAGTGGCGTAATTGTTATATCAATATTTGCAAAGATTTTCACTCCAGACTTAAAAAAAAACGTGTATACTTAGTGGCAAAAATTATATGGCTTCACTGCAGAGGAGTGTTGGTAATCAGTAAATCAATTATTAATATTACCTGCTGTCTCTTTTAAATAATTTGCAAATTGAATATTTAAGGCAGTAAATATCTGAGGTTTGAGTTAAAAAAAATAATGCTCTATGTTAAAATAATTACAGCTGCTTAACAAAATTCTTAAACTTCCAAAATGAACTGTTCAGTTTAAAAGAAATACAAATTTTTTCTGTTTAGTATACTTCCTGAATAATGTATTATTCTTTATTTGGTACTCATTTATAGAGTAATACTTCATTTATACATGTACATACTTGTGAAGTCTCCAAGTCAGTAACATGTTTTGATGTACGTGTTGTATTGGTGAAGACTCGAATCAATTAGGGGGCAGGGGACATATTCGTATGATGGCCCCGGTCAAATACTTTAATAACTCAGACATGGTGTTTTGAAGGTACTGATAACTTCTGATATTTCTCTGTCATTGTAATTCTTTCTTGTTTGTGTGTAGGAAATGAGATATATTTTTGGGTTTTTACCCGAAACTAAGCATTTTGGTAGCTTTGTATGTATTTCTGACTCTCCGAATGGAGGTGAAAAAGTTAAAAATCAAGCTTTGACAGTTGGCGCCAAACAAGTAAGAAATTTCAGATAAATTTTGTGAAAAATCTAAACGTATGACAGACACTTTATTTGTCATTTCTGAAAATGCTATAGCTTGCACTGCGTGTTACTGATATTTTTAAAGGAATCGGGCGGATTCTGGAGTATGCTGCACCTTCATGAAGATTGCCCATATTGGTATTTTTTTAGGTGTGATTTTGGCTGGGTGGGGGTAAATATAAATTGCTGTCAGTCATTTTTTGAAGGAGCAATGCATGCAAACTATTATTTTCTTCAATGTATGTCATATATCATTGAATAATGCTGTGCAACTGGTTATCTGCCTGTGAAACAGATTTTGAAATATTTGGAATTGTGTTTCTGGTCACACTGAAATACAAAATTTTTCATTTTTATGTCCCCTGCCCCCTTATCTTGTAAAATGAATTATTAATACAGGAAGTGGATTAACTTAGTTTACCATAGTTGGTGGTTCTTTAATCTAGGTACTTTGTAGAAAGATGCATCAAGGAGTACCACACTTGTGAATTCTTCGGTCTTCTACCACCTGTAAAACTTTTGGTCTTTTACCACCTATAGAAATTTTGGTCTTTTACCACTAGTGAAATGTAAAACTGTTGCTCTTATACGGCCAGTAAAACTTTTGGTCTTATACGGCCTGTAAAACTTTAGGTCTTATACGGCCTGTAAAACTTTAGGTCTTATACGGCCTGTAAAACTTTTGGTCTTATACGGCCTGTAAAACTTTAGGTCTTATACGGCCTGTAAAACTTTAGGTCTTATACGGCCTGTAAAACTTTAGGTCTTATACGGCCTGTAAAACTTTAGGTCTTATACTGCCTGTAAAACTTTTGGTCTTTAATCACCTGTGAAACTTTTGGACTTATACAAGCTGTGAAACTTTTGGTCTTTTATCACCTGTTAAACTTTTGGTCTTTTATCACCTGTAAAAACTTTTGGTCTTTTATCACCTGTTAAACTTTTGGTCTTTTATCACCTGTAAAACTTTTGGTCTGTTATCACCTGTAAAAACTTCTGGTCTTTTATCACCTGTAAAACTTTTGGTCTTTTATCACCTGTAAAACTACTGGTCTTTTATCACCTGTAAAACTTTTGGTCTTTTATCACCTGTAAAACTACTGGTCTTTTATCACCTGTAAAACTTTTGGTCTTTTATCACCTGTAAAAACTTCTGGTCTTTTATCACCTGTAAAACTTTTGGTCTGTTATCACCTGTAAAAACTTCTGGTCTTTTATCACCTGTAAAACGTTTGGTCTGTTATCACCTGTAAAACTTTTGGTCTTTTACCACCTGTAAAACTTCTGGTCTTTTATCACCTGTGAAACTTTGGATCTTTTATCACATTTGAAACTTTTTTTTTTACCTCCAGTAAAACTTTTGGTCTTTAAAATATATCACCTGTGAAATTTGGTCTTTTATCACCTGTGAAACTTTGGTCTTCTACCACCAGTAAAATCTTCGGTCTTTTATCACATGTGACACTGTTGGTCTTTTAACACCTGTGAAACTTTTGGTCTTTTATCACATTTGAAACCTTTTTTTTTAACACCTGTAAAACTTCTGGTCTTTTATCACCTGTGAAACTTTGGATTTTTTATCACATTTGAAACTTTTTTTACCTCCAGTAAAACTTTTGGTCTTTAAAATATATCACCTGCAAAACTTTTGGTCTTTAATCACCTGTGAAATTTGGTTTTTTATCACCTGTGAAACTTTGGTCTTCTACCACCAGTAAAATCTTTGGTCTTTTATCACATGTGAAACTGTTGGTCTTTTACCTCCAGTAAAACTTTTAGTCTGTTATCACATGTGAAACTGTTGGTCTTTTATCACCTGTGAAACTTTTGGTCTTTTATCACATGTGAAACTGTTGGTCTTCATCACCTGTGAAACTTTGGTCCCCTTCCACCAGTAAAACTTTTGGTCTTTAAAATATATCTTCTGCAAAACGTTTGGTCTTTAATCACCTGTGAAATTTGGTCTTTTATCACATGTGAAACTTTTGGTCTTCTTCGAGGTCTTCTGCCACCTGTAAAACCTGGTATTCTACAACCCACCTGTAAAACCTCCAGTCTTCTGCCTTATGATAGACCCTAAATCTTTACCATATTTTCAAACTGGATTAAGTGTCCAATTTAACATAACAAAAGTGATAATGTGATTTTTAACAAGACAAAATGAATAATATGATTGTCATGATCTAGAATTAACTGAATGTAATAAATGACAATGCAATAATTAATTAATTCTCGTCAGACTGCTCAAATATGCTATCTGGTATCCAGGCTTACAGTTTTAAATAAATAAAAAAATTAAAATCAAAAAGTAGAATGACAGTCACATATATTTTGAACATGTGATCTCACTATTTACTCCAGATAGTATTGTTTTAAAGATAGAGGTAAACTGTTTGTTGTTTTCACCTTGAAGAGTTAATTTATCAGTGTGTGTTTAATGTATGTTAATTAAGTAGACTATGATGATAATTGGTGAAAAGGTCATGACCTTATTTGTTATGATTATTGGTGTTGCTTGAAAATTGGATTTATACTGGTTACTGTGATTTAAAAGAAATTTTGGGATTTAAATATGCCGTGGGTGTTGATGTCTTTCACAGAATCTTGAACAAATGTTGGTTTCTGTGTGTTTTTATAATATTTTTTAGAATATTCAGTTATTTGTAGTGATAAACATTTTTGTCAGGTTATATGGCCTAATTGATAAACTATTATAGCTTGATATATAACCATAACCACTAGATAAATTACATTTAAACTTGGTCATATAACCTCTAAAAAACAACATGATTATGAATTTGTTAATACAGAATTTATTTAAGTTCAATTGTGTAGGAAACTGTGAGCTTTAAAACACACTCTTGAAAGTGTAAAGTTTCTTGCTCAGGGAAACAACGGCTTGCCATTGACAGGGTTTGAACCCACGCACTACCTACCACTCAATAAAAATTCATGATACAGCACAACTCCTTTATTTGAGGAGGAAATAAAATTTTATTATAAATTTATAGCAAAGGTGTGAATAGGGGTTATATAAATATCATGAGTATCCAATCAAAATTGGCTTAACAAATGTACAATTTATCTATGAGGAGGTTTGGGTTCTTGAGGTAAAGCTGGGTCTGGTACATGTATCAAGCTCAACAGTGTCAGGATGATAGACTTAAAACCTACAACCCTTTGCCAAGCCTTCAATTAAGCATCCCTTATATTGAGACAACTATCTGGTTGGCTAATAAAGCATGTCTTGATTGACCTGTCTATTTTATGAATAAGATATCATGTATGGATTTTACAATCAAGGAATTGTGTTGTTCTATTGAAACTGAACAGAAATGCTTCCAAAGAAATGAAAATTAGCAAGATAAGGGATGTTGTCAAGTGTGCTACGAATCTCGTACAACATTTCTATTTTGAAACCAAAAAAAATAAATCAAGTTTCTCTTTATTTTCAGGTTTTGAAAGAAGAAATCAACTTGAATCACAGATGCTTAGATGTTACTGTCTGTGAGTAAAAATAAACTCAAAGAATGCCAACAACAAGAAAGATAGTAAAAACACAGAGATGTGAATAAGCGCTTATAAAAAGAACATTAAGAAAATGATTTCTGTGAACAGAACTAGATTTGAAAATACTGTAAAAGTGACTCGTACATGTAAGTAAAAGTTTCTGTGTAAACTGTTTTCATTCACTTGAACAATCCAGCTTGAGATATGGCCTTGATAAAAACAGATATTTGTGTAATTTATAACAAGATTTTAATTTGTGTTCAGTGAAAAGTGAATGTTAATTTGTTAGGACTGTGTACGAGTTTAGTTCAGTGAAGCGTTAACGAAAGAGGAAGGATTTTATGGCAGTTATGGAAACCGTTGTTGCCGTAGCGATTGGAATCCTGTCAACTATATTTGTCGTGTCCCTAGTAGCATTAATTTTTGTGTGCTGCCAAAGATGTCGAAGGAGGGATTTAATCTCACAGCTTCACAGAGAAACCAGGTTGGTTATCAGTTTTTGTTTTTTTTTCATTAAATGCTTACTTAAATGGCTTAAATGCTCATTTATTTCCAAAATGGTGACCAAAAATTGGCAATGACTAAAAATTCATAATTTATTCTGAATTTACCTTATAAATTATCATGCCTGTAAAATCCCAAGTTGTGTGGTGTCAGACCAATTATTCCAATACAGTAAGGGAAAACAATGAAACTTGAAGGTGCACTCTTCCAGATGAGCAAACTATAAAAAAAGATCAAACTGAAAAATTAAAAGAGTTTAGGAAATGTATTGCTTGGTAAATTTGATGCTTTGTTCTGGCCTGAAAATAAAAAAAAGACATTTTGAACTTGTAGAAAAGTGGTATTCAACAGGATTTTAAATATCAAGTGATTTTCCCCACTGGACAGTCTCAGCTTTGAAAGTCTACTGGGGCTCTAAAGATTTAAATATCAAGGTCCCGGCTGTTAATGCGTAGGGAAGTTCCGGGGTTACTATGACCAGTGCATAAGCCAAAAGGCATTTTGCTTAATCAATTTATCATTGAATATAACCAAAAAAACTTATTTTTTTAAATTCAAGTAATTAGATGGAGAATTATAAAAATTTAAGTGGATCATGTATCATCAATAATGTTGTTATGATGGCGTTAATTAAGATTTTTTCCTCATAAATCATACCCGTAACTTGATAAATTAACTTTTAACAACCTATTTCATGTAATAAAGTTTAGGATTCTCAGTAATTTTACATCATATAAAGATGTATTAAGAAATTCTTATCTCTCAACTCAATTACAGTAAGTGATGTTAACAGGATAAATGTAAATAATAAATGAAAATTGTCAGCGACTTAATGTTGCGAGACACTTTAAATCATTGACCCAATCAGTAGTTAAAATGACTTTTTATTTATAATTGTGTATTTATGGGATAAAACTTTACCGATACCCTCCTAAATTGAAGAGTTTTTAATGCAATAAAAATGTCATATCAAATTATTCATACAAATAAAATGTGTGTTTCCGCTAGAAAGAGATATATGATTATCAAATATAGCATTTAACTCTAACCATTAACACGTACTTAATCTCTTATTACAAACTCCTTACAGTGATTACCTCCCTTGGCAGATTGTAATCACTGCCATCACAGACGTCACATGATGATGAAAGTCACAGGACGTTACCATGTAAAAATCGACTGTTACATAGAAAATCTAACGTCATTTTTCTCTTTCTGTTTTATTTTTATGCTCCCCGAAAAATTTTGGGGGAGCATATAGTAGCCGGGTTGTCCATCCGTCCTACAGTCTGGGCGCACGAGAGGACACTTCTTGGGTAATTCTATTCATTCTGTCAGTATTGTTGGGTACTTTTGTTCTCTTATTGGGTACTTTTAAACAAAAGAAGTACCCAATAAATGTCCATTCTTAGGAACTTCCATCCGTATGTTCTGAATTAGTGTCTGGCCCATAACTTCATTATTTGAAGTCGGATTTTACAACTATTTCGCAGAAATGATCACCATATTGAGATGACGTGTTGCGTCCAAAATTTGGGTCGCTACCTTGAAGGTCAAGGTCACAGCATGACCTTGAAGCAAAATCGTGTCCAGCCCATATTCGTTATTTGATGTCAGATTTTACAACTATTTCACAGAAATGATCACCATATTGAGACGATGTGTCGCGCACAACATTTGGGTTGCTGCCTTGAAGGTCAAGGTCACAGCATGACCTTGCAGCAAAATCGTGTTCAGCCCATAACTTTGTTATTTGAAGTCGAATTTTACAACTATTTCACAGAAATGATCACCATATTGAGACGATATGCTGTGCACAACATTTGTGTCACTACCTTGAAGGTCAAAGTCACAGCATGACCTGCAGCAATGTCGTGCTTCATTATATGAAGTCAGATTTTACAACTATCTCTCAGAAATGATCACCATATTCAGACGATGTGTCTCAGGCAAGTCAGTAGATAGAGTAGAAGTTCAGTGCAAAGAACAGTAACTCTGCCTTGCCTGAGTTTGGAATTATCACATGACCAATGAGATTTAAGACAGACCTTACAGGGAAAAAAGTTTTATGACATCTAGCCCGGGGCCTGGGATCATAATTGTGTAGAAACATGACAAGTGACCCTAGTAAGGCTCAAACCCATAATCTTTGACCGTAAAGACAAGACCACAACTTACCATCAAATAAAGCATTTAGTATCTTGTTATTGCATTAATTCTGTTAATTTTGTAATTGCATTTTTTGTCTGGGTTGCACATGTGCAAACCAGGGTAATAGTATGGTGAATGATGGGCGGCGGGAAGGCTGGTGGCGGGTTGGCGGGGAAAAAGTTTCGTAACAGTTTTCTCAGCAACTACTTATCACAGCCTCTTGATATTTAGCATACAGCATTGACACATGGTCCTATACTGTGGGATTCGATTTCAGGTCTGTCACTCATCCACTTCCTGTTCACCGACTTAGTTAAATTTTCAACATTAATTGTGAATGGTAGGAAATTTTTGTAGCAGTTTTCTCAGCATCGACTTATTGCAGCCTCTTGATATTTGGTATACAGTATCAACACGTGGTTCCTTATCATGGGATCTCATTTCAGGTCTGTCGCTCTACCACTTCCTATTTACCGACTTAGTTAATTTTTTGACATTAATGGTCAATGATAGGAAATTTTCTAGATTAATGGTCAATGATAGGAAATTTTCGTAACAGTTTTCTCAGCAGTTACTTATCACAGCCTCTTGATATTTGGCATACAGCATTAACACATGGTCTCATACTGTGGGATTCGATTTCAGATCTTTCACTCATCCACTTCCTGTTTATTGTCTTACATTAATGGTCAAATTATTATTGGTAGGAAATTTTCATAACACTTTTCTCAGCAACTACTTATCACAGCCTCTTGATATTTGGCATACAGCATTAACTAGTGGTCCCATACCGTGGGATTCATATTCAGATCTGTTGCTCATCCATTTCCTATTTACCGACTTAGTTAAATTTTCAACATTAATTAATTAATGGTCAGTGGTAGGAAATTTTCTTAACAGTTTTCTCAGCTACTTTTTATCACAGCCTTGTGATATTTGGCATACAGCATTAACATATAAATTTAAAATAGTAACAGTGTATGCCAATTCAACTTAATTTTTTGCACATTTTATTTACACTTGCCTATAATTGGTTTGCAGTTTAAAAAAAAAGTTCAAAACTCAGAGGAAGTAATTATTGGGAAATCGTTGAAGTTTGATAGATTTTATAATTGTCACATTGTCATTTCATATATAAAATGATGTAATTGATATTTCTTAACTTCAATGATGTTATGATAGTTTTTAATTATTTTGAAATACAGCCGAAGTTAGACCATAACTTTGTATAAAAGATGTCAGAGTTAATGGATTGATGAAATATATCAATAAAACGGACATTAATCAAGTTGCATGTTGACTGTAGAAGTGTGTTGTTACTCCTCTGGAAATACAGTATCTTATTACTATATTTGTATAACTGCCAACAGTGTGATTGATCACTTCTGCAGGACCTACATCGTTGAGAAAATAGTCCCTGTATCATTGAGAAAATAGTCCCTATATTATTGAGAAAATAGTTCCTGTAACATTGAGAAAATAGTCCCTCTATCAGTGTGTATCATTAAGAAAATAGTACACATATTAGTAAGAAAGGCCCGCATTGATTTGAAAAAACTGTCCTTGTAAGATTAAAAAAAGTCCCATATTAATCGAGAAAATGGTCCCTGTTACACTGAAGAAAGTAAAGTCTTGGTATCATTTACAAATAAATCCTGATATCACTGAGAAAATATTCCCCACATCATTGACAAACATTAGTCTTAACATCTAAGTTGGCAAATAAGTGGTCTATTGGCAATAAACTTTAACAACAAATCCAAAGCTTCACAAGCTTGGTACCCGATTTGAGGTCAAAACTACTTTCCCTTTGTAGAGTAGCAGATACCTTTAATCACTAAAGTTGATAGTAAAATTGTATATAATTATATACATTCAAACCAACTTACGGTCACCTCTTATCGGCGGTCACCTGACCTGAACAGCCATTTCGTGACGCGCCCGACGAAAATCACTCTATTTTATACATCTGTTTTGCGGTCACCTGCTGTCCACGGTCAACGGTCACCTAAAATACTTCCCTTCTCGTAACTTTGATTGTCTTTTAAACAGTCAGCGGCCAGCAAGGTGATTCGGCCAAGCTATCATCCTAACTTTACAAAGTTGACATGTGGCACCAAAGCTACTCGCCAGATATTAACACAAACCACAGACTTTCACGAAGTTTGCGTAATTAATCATCAGGGTCATCATAATTTCTAATGAACAATTCTGATTGGATCCTCTGTGTGCACTGCCTTCATCTTTTGTTAAAATATTTTAGAGTTAGGCCAGTTGTTTTAATCTTTCGATTTCATATATTTTTTAAAAGATAGAAAAAAGGCTGTTTCTGAATTATGTATTATTTCTGAGATAAAATTTAGTAACCTTGTATTTTTTTGACTAAGATTATTCAGAATTTAAACAAACATGTCTTCAATACTGTTGAAAATAAATATGTGATGAAAAAAACAACATGGATCTTTGCGGTTCCCATCTTAATAAGTACAATTAAAACCATAGCTTACGGTATTGCGCTGTAACACTCAATATGATTATTATCTCACAAAATTAAATTAAAACACATCTTACTGCGTACAAGTCACAAACTTTAATGAATATTTATCAAAGATTAATATATCATGTGCACTGTATGCAACTGACAGGTTAATCAAATCAAACAATGTATACATACATAATTGTACAGTTTTTGAAATTTTTATTATAGTGCTATTTTTATTACATGTATTTTGCCTCTTTATTCTTAAATAATTACATGTACATTTTGCTTTACATACTTTTAATGACATCAGGAATGAAAATATATAATATAACATGTGAATTTATTAAATTTGTCAATCAAGGACATCTTGATTTAATGATTATCTCTTGCCAAGCATGATCAGAATAAATTGAAAAGTGATTATCATTAAACTTAAATTTTTACTTAATGTAAATTAAAATGTGAATGTTGATCATTTTTAGTATTTTAATGGTAGACTAAAAGGCAAATTTTTTCAGACAAGAGTGAAAGATAAGGTGGTTTTTTTTTTCTAATGAATTTTAAAACATACTTGTTTTTAAAATTGCAATTTTCAAACATTCAGAAAATTTTTGAATGAAATACATGTAATGAAATAGCAATATGATTTATATTACGCATTTAAAAACATGCATGATTTATTGAAAGTAAAAATCAACTATCATATTAATTAAAGTACAGATCAAAATGTGTTTTATAAAGAATTTTTTTTTATTCAAGTTTGTCACATTTTTAGCTTGTCTATTTCGAGGAAAAAATTGAGCTATTTCGATCGCTGCAGCAGCGTTGTTTTTGTCATTGTTATCATCATGCAAAAACGTAGAAATGCAAAAAATGTAACACATTATTCAAACATTTCAAAAATTATCAACATGAAACTTGTAATACTTGCTTATCATGACAAGATGCAGTTGCTAGAAAAGGGGCATAACTTTGGAGTTGTTGCCCTTATTTATCTTAGAATTTTTAACAGACATGAGTTAACACCTCATGCACCTCGTGCTCATGTTGCATCTGACCTTGTTGGTAATCATTTTGCCTTGCAAGTTAGACTGAGAAAAACAGTATGTAACATGAATTAAAGAAAGCAGTTTTTAATACTTAATTATATAAAGGCAATCAGAATAATTATAATATATAATTGTTTTTCTCCATTTTAGACCAGATGTTCAACTCATTGTAGACGAACCACAACATTCCAAGTCAGAGGTAGAATTAGGGGAGGTGGAACTCGCTAACCCAAAATTAGACGAAATTTTACAAAATGAGCACTGGGTGGATGATGCATCGTAAGACTAAGTTATATTTCTCTTGCTATCTTGAGTCATTTGGCTCTTTAAATGTAATTACAATGTAGTAAGTTGACTATTTAGCTCTGTTTATGGAGAAAGACCCTAATTAATCCTTAATAAATTTTTTGAAACGGCATAAAAGAACGTATTGAAAAGAATATAGATATTTGCGAAGCCAGAGATACTCCTAGCTTCCATAAATGGAAGAACCAATGCCATTTGCCAGATTCAAACCCAAGAAGGTAGAAGTCAATGTTTTGAAGTCAGCTTATTTTAAAAGCACAGTCTTTGAGGTCCTCATGTCATGGGTCTGAATAGTGCTAGGTTCATTCAGCTGAGGAAGTTGTGGTGTATTCAGGGTGTGTGGTGTTACTCATAGTGCCTGCTTGGCTAATGGTAACCTCAGTTTGCACAAGCCCCTTAATGATCAGTACTTTGCAAATTTTAATGTGAGAAAATTACTCAGCTGCCTTACAAGATATCCCTGGTTTATCCGACTTCAGTTATTGCATTGAATAACACACTAGAAATTATTTATGGTCTTCCTTCAGCAGCTGCTGCAAAATCAACATATTTATGTGACATCAATACTTAACTAAAAAAAGATGTAGACAATATGGCTGCAATTAGTGAGCGTGAAGTGGATTTTGTGGATTACAATAGCAAATTTATTACGAAATATTAAAAGGTGTTTTGGTTTTATAATTTATATGCCAAAAGATGCAAATTTTTATTTGATTACATAAAAAATTGCTTCATATAATTATATTTACAAGTGTTTCTTACTACACAGTAAGTTAAAGAGGAAGTTTATATCATCTGTTAAAATGAATATGTAAATAACCTGCTGAATTTCTTAAATTGATTTTCCAGTCTAATTTTAGAGCTGTCCATTTTCAATTCAGGGATATCAAGATGAAAATTTAAAGTTAACTAACTTCTGTTATAATTATATAAAAGGCAAATAATGGTTATAATTATGAGCCGCGTCACGACAATACCAACAAAATGCATTTGCGACCAGCATGGATCCAGACCAGCCTGCGCATCCGTGCAGTCTGATCAGGATCCATGCTGTTCGCTATCAGTTTCTCTAGATGTTATAGAGTTGGTAAGCAAACTGCATGGATCCTGATCAGACTGCGCGGATGCACAGGCTGGTCTGGATCCATGCTGGTCGCAAACCCACTATGTTGGTTTTGACGTGAAGCGGCTCATATACTGTTAGTCCTAGCAATGTTTTAATTTGGCTATTCTAATTTATTTTACAGGGGATTAGTTCCACATTGTATTGCCATTTTAAAAACTTGTCATGAGCTTGCAGAGCGTCTTGTTGGCATGACGATGAACAACTCTGACAAGATACGTACGGAAGAAATGTTAACAGAAATAGTCTCAGTAGCAAAGAGAATCAACCCTCGTGTTGATGAAGTTGTGCAATCAATGTATCCTCCTCTAGATCCTAGATTGTTAGAAGCAAGGTATGTACCAATATCTGGATATAACCAGTTTAAAGCATATATGGTTTAAAGACTGTACCAGTTTCTGGATTGTACCAGTTCCTGAATTTGACTAGTTTTTGGATATGACTTTTTTTTATAAAACCTGTCTTGAGATATTACTAGTTTCTGGATAAAACCAGTTACTGGATAAAATGGAATCAGTTTTTAGATTGTACCAGTTTCTGAATTTGACTAGTTTTTGGATATGACCTTTTTTGGATAAAACCTGTCTCTGTATTGTATTAACTACTTTTTGCATAAAATTTAATATGTTAGTTTTTTTTAAAATTTCTAGTATGTTTTCCTAGCTTCTAAGATAATAGTAGTATCACTTTTTAATTCATGAAAATATAATATACCAAACTTAATACATTATTCTTTTGATGTTTTAAAGTACTTTATTTTTTGTGCCCCCACGTTAGTGGCGGGCATTTAGATTTACCCTTGTCCGTCCGTCCTTCCGTCCGTCCGTCCTTCCGTCCGTCCTTCCGTCCGTCCGTCCGTTCACTTTTGGGTCGCACGTAACTCAAAAAGTATTTGACCTAGAGTCATGAAACTTTACAGGAATGTTGATCAGCTATGTAGTTGTGCACCTGGGTATTTTGGTCTGGATATTTTTAGTATTTTCAGAGTTATTGCCCTTGACTTAGTAAAATTTGGCAATTTTCAACTTGTGTCGCATGTAACTCCAAAAGTATTTGACCTAGAGTCATGAAACTTTACAGGAATGTTGATCAGCATGTGTAGTTGTGCACCTGGGTATTTTCGTCTGGATATTTTTAGTATTTTCAGAGTTATTGCCCTTGACTTAGTAAAATTTGGCAATTTTCAACTTGTGTCGCATGTAACTCCAAAAGTATTTGACCTACAGTCATGAAACTTTACAGGAATGTTTGATCAGCATGTGTAGTTGTGCACCTAGGTATTTTGGTCTGGATATTTTTAGTATTTTCAGAGTTATTGCCCTTGACTTAGTAAAATTTTGCAATTTTTCAACTTGTGTCGCATGTAACTCAAAAAGTATTTGACCTAGAGTCATGAAACTTTACAGGAATGTTGATCAGCATGTGTAGTTGTGCACCTGGGTATTTTCGTCTGGATATTTTTAGTATTTTCAGAGTTATTGCCCTTGATTTAGTAAAATTTTGCAATTTTCAACTTGTGTCGCATGTAACTCAAAAAGTATTTGACCTAGAGTCATGAAACTTTACAGGAATGTTGATCAGCATGTGTAGTTGTGCACCTGGGTATTTTCGTGTGCATATTTTTAGTACTTTTAGAGTTATTGCCCTTGACTTAGTAAAATTTTGCAATTTTTAACTTGTGTCGCACATAACTCCAAAAGTATTTGACCTAGAGTCATGAAACTTTACAGGAATGTTGATCAGCATGTGTAGTTGTGCACCTGGGTATTTTCTTCTGGATATTTTTAGTATTTTCAGAGTTATTGCCCTTGACTTAGTAAAATTTTGCAATTTTCAACATGTGTCGCACATAACTCAAAAAGTATTTGACGTAGAGTCATGTAACTTTACAGGAATATTGATCAGCATGTGCAGTTGTGCACCAGGTATTTTCGTCTGGATTTATTTAGTATTTTTAGAGTTATTGCCCTTCACGTAGAAAATTTTTGCAATTTTCAACTTGTGTCGCAAGTTTCTCAAAAAGGATTTGACATAGTCAATGAACCTTATAGGCAGGTTGCTCAGCATATTTTAGATTTGCACCTGGGGTTTGGCTTGTGGATTTATCCAGTATTTGTAGAGTTATTTCCCTTGACTTAGTAAAAAGATTGACAGAACAGTGTCGCGGTGGGGGCACCCGTGTCCTATGGACACATTTCTAGTTTTAATATTATATGAATTTACAGAAATTACCGAGTAAGTGGTAGTTTTCTGAAAGAAAATACTGGTTATTAAATTGTTGAACATCAGCAGGTGTATTATGGGTAAGGCAGACATTAACCAGAGATCTTGTTCCTTATATGACAACAGTACTGGTTTGTTCCAGGAAGCAGACTCGAAAGTGATTAATATAGCTGTAAGAATTTGTTTCGCAATCGAGCTTAAATAATAAGTATTATCAGTGTAAAGTGCAATAAAGAAATAATAGTTTAGGTAACATAAGTTACTCATAAAAATGATACTTTATGAGTTTATTATGCCATCTCCTAAGTGCAATAACGGCTTAATTGCTTAAATAATTAAATAGCAATTAACCAGTTAATTAAAATCAGTAATTATCATCAGTCATGGTTATCGATACTGTTCAGAAATTAATGTTACAATAAATAAATACATAGAGGATATTTGTTTAGTTAATACAAAGTGATGTCATTATTAACGTCACGTCAGTAAGTTGGTCTCCAGTACTGTGTACGCTGGTATTTCACTGAAACAACATAACGGGCTTAAATTCAAAACAGTAAAAAATATTTAATTGATAATTTCACTGTTTCAAACACTGAAAATATCAGTTTTTTTATTTTACTGAAATATATCTACACAGATATACATACAATTAATATTAAGCTCCATGATATCTATGAACCACCGAAAAGCATGTATCAAAAGAGTTATAATATTGTTATTGCAGGTGTACAGCATTAGTTCTCTCAGTTAGTCATTTAGTTCTGGTCACAAAACAAGCGTGTAGATTGTCACAAAATATAGACTGGATTGACCAGTCGTTAGCTGATGCTGATGATCATTTAAAAGTAAGTACCAGTATTGTTAAATGAGTCATCTTCTCTTTGGTGCTTGTCCCAACCGTAATCACAGTCATGTATGAGCCTTATTATTGGGGACAAGTTTGATTTGTTTCCAAAATTTCATAAAGACTAGGCTAAGCAATATAAAAAAATTGTTTTTAAGGTCTTTTTAGGAAGCTGAGCAAGGCTACATAGTTATTTCTTCTTTTCAAAAGGCCAAGAGTTATTATACCCCCACCACAAAATTAGGGGGGGCTATAATGGATTTGCTTTGTCGCGTCCGTCCTTCGGTCGGTCAGTCCGTCCGTCGGTCCGTCCGTCTCCATTTTCGTGTCCACTCTATAAATCCTATACCAATTGAAGGATTTTCTTCAAACTTGGCTCAAATGTTCACCTCAACAAAGGGATGTGCAGAACCCATGTTGCCCATGTGTCAGCTCAAGGTCAAGGTCACAATTGAAGGTAAAATATCAAACAATCATATATTAGACAGTATGTCGTGTCCGCTCTGTAACTCCTACACTTTTTGAAAGATTTTCTTCAAACCTGGCTCAAATGTTCACCTCAACAAGGGAATGTGCAGAACCCATGTTGCCCATGTGTCAGCTCAAGGTCAAGGTCACAATTGAAGGTCAAATATCAAACAATCATATATTAGACAGTATGTCGTGTCTGCTCTGTAACTCCTACACTAATTGAAAGATTTTCTTCAAACCTGGCTCAAATGTTCACCTCAACAAGGGGATGTGCAGAACCCATGTTGCCCATGTGTCAGCTCAAGGTCAAGGTCACAATTGAAGGTCAAATATCAAACAATCCAATCAAATATTAGACTGTATGTCGTGACCGCTGTGTAACTCCTACACTAATTGAAAGATTTTCTTCAAACTTGGCTCAAATGTTCACCTCAACAAGGGGATGTGCAGAACCCATGTTGCCCATGTGTCAGCTCAAGGTCAAGGTCACAATTGAAGGTCAAATATCAAACAATCAAATATTAGACTGTATGTCGTGACCGCTGTGTAACTCCTACACTAATTGAAAGATTTTCTTCAAACTTGGCTCAAATGTTCACCTCAACAAGGGGATGTGCAGAACCCATGTTGCCCATGTGTCAGCTCAAGGTCAAGGTCACAATTGAAGGTCAAATATCAAACAATCAAATATTAGACTGTATGTCGTGACCGCTGTGTAACTCCTACACTAATTGAAAGATTTTCTTCAAACTTGGCTCAAATGTTCACCTCAACAAGGGGATGTGCAGAACCCATGTTGCCCATGTGTCAGCTCAAGGTCAAGGTCACAATTGAAGGTCAAATATCAAACAATCAAATATTAGACAGTATGTCGTGTCCGCTCTGTAAGTCCTACACTAATTGAAAGATTTTCTTCAATCTTGACTCAAATGTTCACCTCAACAAGGTAATGTGCAGAACCCATGTTACCCTTTTGCCGGCTTAAGGTCAAGGTCACACTTAAAGGTAAAAAATTTACTTAGAAAATGTTCTTAAATTTTAACATGTATTTGAATATTTCTGAAACTAGAAAAGGTATTTGCTTGAAACTTAAAATATATATGAAGTGTCACAATTAAGATATGCAGGTCAAGTTTCATAACTCTGTATTGCATTTTAACAAAGTTATGCCCCTTTTTAAGTCTTCAAATTTACATTAATCAAATATTAGACAATATGTTGTGTCCGCTCTATAAATCCTATACTAATGGAAGAATTTTCTTCAAACTTTACTCAAATGTTCACCTCAACAAGGTTATGTGCAGAATCCATGTTACCTTTGTGCCGGCTAAAGGTCAAGGTCACACTTGAAGGTCAAAAATTGACTTAGAAAATGTTCTTAAATTTTAACATGTACTTGAATATTTCTGAAAGTAGCACAGGTATTTGCTTGAAACTTAAAAGATATAATTATGAGGTGTCACAAATAAGATATGCAGGTCAAGTTTAATAACTCTGTATTGCATTTTGACAAAGTTATACCCCTTTTTAAGTCTTTAGATTTACATACAATCAAAACTAGACAATATGTTATGTCCACTCTATAAATTCTATACTAATGGAAGAATTTTCTTCAAACTTTACTCAAATGTTCACCCCAACTGGGGTTTGTGCAGAACCCATCTTTCCCTTGTACCAGCTTAAGGTCAAGGCCACACTTGAAGGTCAAAAATTGACTTAGAAAATGTCTAGTACATTGGGAAAATGAAAGGTTATTTGTAACTGTTTCGAACATGATTTGACAATATATATTTATACTAAAACCTGTACAATTAGTCTTTTTGTGCCCCCACTTTAGTGGCGGCATTTAGATTTACCCTTGTCCGTCCGTCCATCCGTCCGTCTGTCCGTTCTCTTTTGTGTTGCACGTAACTCAAAAAGTATTTGACCTAGAGTCTTGAAACTTTACAGGAATGTTAATCAGCATGTGATGTTGTGCACCTGGGTATTTTCGTCTGGATATTTTTAGAGTTATTGCCCTTGACTTAGTAAAATTTTGCAATTTTCAACTTGTGTCGCATGTAACTCAAAAAGTATTTGACCTAGAGTCATGAAACTTTACAGGAATGTTGATCAGCATGTGTAGTTGTGCACCTGGGTATTTTCATCTGGATATTTTTAGTATTTTTAGAGTTATTGCCCTTGACTTAGTAAAATTTTGCAATTTTCAACTTGTGTTGCATGTAACTCAAAAAGTACTTGACCTAGAGTCATGAAACTTTACAGGAATGTTGATCAGCATGTGTAGTTGTGCACCTGGGTATTTTCATCTGGATATTTTTAGTATTTTTAGAGTTATTGCCCTTGACTTAGTAAAATTTTGCAATTTTCAACTTGTGTCGAATGTAACTCAAAAAGTATTTGACCTAGAGTCATGAAACTTTACAGGAATGTTGATCAACATGTGTAGTTGTGCACTGTGGTATTTTCATCTGGATATTTTTAGAGTTATTGCCCTTGACTTAGTAAAATTTTGCAATTTTCAACTTGTTTCGCATGTAACTCAAAAAGTATTTGACTTAGAGTCATGAAACTTTACAAGAATGTTGATCAGCATGTGTAGTTGATGCAACTGGGTATTTTCGTCTGGATATATTTAGTATTTTTAGAGTTATTGCCCTTGACTTAGTAAAATTTTGCAATTTTCAACTTGTGTCGCATGTTACTCAAAAAATATTTGACATAGAGTCATGAAACTTTACAGGAGTATTGATCAGCATGTGTAGTTGTGCACCTGGGTATTTTCGTCTGGATTTATTCAGTATTTTTAGAGTTGTTGCCCTTGACTTAGAAAATTTTTGCAATTTTCAACTTGTGTCGCATGTAACTCAAAAACAATTTATTCAGTATTTGTGAAGTTCTTGCCCTTTGCTTAGTAAAAGATTTTTAGTTTTCAAAAAATATTTGACCTAGAGTCATAAGATTGACAGAACAGTGGCGCGGTAGGGGCACCCGTGTCCTATGGACACATTTCTAGTTTCACCAGAGATAATTTCTTTTTATGTATATGTATTTGTGCCACTAAAGTTATTCTCTTAACCACCTTTCCAAGTCGTCTTCTGTCAAGGACATTGGTGGGAGTATGAATCGCATTCAGCGATAGTTCTAGTCTTTCTTGATATTCTTGCTAGAATGTGATATCACCCCCATATTCTAGAATGTTTACTGAATACTATGTAATTTAAGTTTTAATGATGTTATTATACCATATAATTATGGTGTAAGATGTATTATGTAAGGGAGATAGACACTTTGTTGGTATGATGTTACTAGGATGCAGCCCAAACTTGAGTTACCTATTTAGGTGACTGTTGTCAGTTAAGATAATTATTAACAAAAATGACACACCAGTAGCCAGTATAGAACAAAGTAGAAATGTCCTTAAATACACTGTTTTCAGACTCTATTAATGTTACTTGCTTTGATTTAGTCATTTAATCTTGTAAATCCCTAAAGTGCAAAATGGATCCCAACAATTTCAAAAGCAGGGCCTTTCCATGACCCAAAATCAGTTGTGGAAAAATCTGTTACAGTAAGATTATAACTTAACTTGGGTTAGATATTATTATTCTGATGCTCATTGGTAAAACTGTCCGATCCTAAAGCATAAAAACATATTAACATTTCAATTTTTTTAAATGGATAAAGTGGGGCACTTAAAACAGAAAGATATGCAAAAGAAAATTAAGAAATATACTCAGAAACAAATTAAAAATTGTATTTTTGTGCTTCTTGTAGCTCGGTTTGAAATTTTGGGTCATTTTCATGATTAGAATAACTTTTCTGAAAAAAATTGAGTGAGCAAATGCGTCGGTGGAGTCCCTTTAAGAAGTCACATGTAAGAGAAATATTCATCTGAAGCTAGGATTGAGGTCAGATTCAGTATAAAAGTTAAGAGGCAAGTTATCATTCATAAACTCAATGACTTCACTAGTTCTAACATGAATATTATCAAGGTCTCAACAATTCAGATTATTTTTGTTTGATCATATTCATTTTATGGGGCATTTCTGATGACTTTTATCAGTTTTTAAGGTGCATTTAATAGTACCAATTGCATTTTTTTTTTTTCAAATTGGCAGGGAAAAAAATGTGAAATATTTGATTTTGTCTGCTAAATGAAAAAAATCTTTTCAAAAAAAAGAAGCTAAACTGTTCATATACATTTTCTCCCAAATATTCAGTCATAACTAAATATTGAGAACAGGAAGTTATGTACTAAGTTAATTTTGCTTAAACAGTTTAATAATTCCATAACTGATATTCAATAAAAGAGAAATGTGTATGCAGTTAACCTGAATATTCTTGTGCAAGAATAATTAATTTTTATCTCAACATTAACAGTATCAAAAATAAAATATTAGATGTAAGCTGATGTGCCTCTTAATTATAAAGAGACTTAAAGGCACAATAGGTATCAGATATAAATATTATTTCTTATTGTAGAAAGGGATAATAATAATAATAATTGTTTAATAACATTGTAATAACAGGTTTAGAAAGAATTAGATGCTTATCACTAGAATTAAATGGCTTCCAGTGTGAAAAAATTACTGATTATGGTAGCAAAATGTGAACAAAGTGGTATTTTGCCGTCCATACCAAATTATTGACTAAAGAACTGTAACTGTACTAATTGATAAAATGCAAAAGAAGGAAAAATTTCTCAGATACATGGCCAATAAATAACATTTTGGAAACTGATTATGAAATCCTAATTCATGCGAAATTCACTCTATTGACATTGTTTGTACGGATACATGTTAATTTTATTATAAACATTAATAAAATAAACAAATAAAACTATTGAGATATGATGTGATATATTCATGTAACATAGATTATAGGGCATAATAGGGCTAGATAAAGATGACTTTGTTTAGTTTGAAGTAGCCAATTTTAAAGATTTGTTATCTCATTCTAGGAAGTTAAAATGTTCATTTGTATATAAACAGAAGAAGAGGTGACTTAGTGGAGATTAGGGTGTTTGCTGGTACATTTGTAGAGGATTTGGGTACATTTGGGTACAAGTAATAGTATGGTCAATATTGATAAATTGACTGGCCAGTTTTGTATGAAACTTCCGTTCATATCAGTTACAACATTTAACCATTTAAATACATGTTGTTTTGAACAATCATATGATGTGAACCAATGGGCCCATAATTTGTCTTTGAGGTAAAGGAAAAAAAAAGAAAAAAGAGATGTTTATAAAAACAAAAATACACAACTTATAGTATCATTAGTAGATGTTGCAGGTAAATGTTACAGTTTAAAACCCTTTTTTGTTGTGTTTCAGTCTTTCAGAAATATCTGACTAGAGAATGATATTTTGTGTGTTCTTTTGGATCATTGTTTTCTTTGCAATGTTAAAGATTGAATGCTAAGTGAGGCTGGTCAAAGGGCAAAAGAGATGTTGTACTTTTAATTTCTTTTCATGGACATTCTTAGTCAAACAAAATCTGTTATTTTTTGTCATCAATCCTTGGCTAATATAAACTTAAAATTGTTTTTTACTTAACTGCAGTATGTTTTAAATTGCAGGTTTTACAAGAAGCAAGTTTTAATCTTGCTCCTGATGTCAGATCTCCGTCAAACTCAGTCGCTTCAGTTGACAGTCAGCAGCCTATGATGAATGGCCATGTGACTCAATTTAACCAATCATCACAGGTGTAACAAATTGATATATGGCTATCATTGTCATGTAATACTCTTCAGTCAATCAACACAGGTGTAACAAAATCATCTTTATTTGTCATGGAATGCTTTGATTTAGTCGATCAGCAAGAACTTTTCTGATTGGTTGATTGCCAATCTGTATAACAAATCATCACAGACAGGGCATTAACATGAAGAATAATGTTGTAAAAAGAAATATTCTTGTTCACGGATTATTTCTTGGTAGAGTGTAAACAACTTCTACCAATCCCAGTGAATTGATTGATGCAGCTGCAAGAACTGAACATGCGTGCACAGCTGTAAACAATGCTGTAAGATGCTGTGTTATTGGTTGACATATATATTTGAGCCAATCAACACTTGCTTTACAAATTTCATTTCATTCATGAAAGGAGATGGATGTTTTAAACGGACAGCAGAGTAATTTCTGTGCATTGTAAACGTTGAAAATAAAGTGCTACAAGCAGTACGATTAGTTGTCAGTAATTGTGGCTGCGTATCGACCCTGATGGAGAAGGAACATATGTCCTTTAAAAAACATTTCCAACACCCAGAGGTGGTCGATTTTATCTGTTTATACATGTATCTGCTAAACATTGAAGTCAAGTTCAGATATAAACTGTGATTGTACATGTATATGTAATTGCCGTGTACATAAACAACTTTTAATCTTTAAGCCATATGTTTTGTTTTATATATTTGTGTCAAGGATGCTGATTGGTTTAGCTTATTCTTCAAGATACTTTGTTAGATAACATATATGATTGGTCAATGTTTCTTCCATCTGATATTAAAGAGATTTTTAAATTGATGCCTGACAATTTAGGTGACTTCAATGCAGGATTATAACTCATTAAAAATAAACAAAAAAGTGGTAAATGTGAATAAGTCAAGTGACTGTAAACACACTAGATTTATGGCATAACTATGTTTACTTTTTAAGTTGAACCAGGGGTTGTATGATATCCCAGAAGTGTTGTTAAGAATCTGGCATTAGATGCTATTTTTTGTTACAATTTAGTGTTGTTGTGTCTTTTGATAAGATATCATGTTTGTACTGATAATAAATTTTGATTGTTGAATGCATTATTCTGTAACTAAACATTACATTTATAGCTATAAGATGTAACCATAATTTTCACATTTTAAATAATACTTCAGCTGGTTAAAACAAAGAATGGATTTGCAATTGTTTTTATCTGATGAATATTTTTCAGGACAGATCAGTTATACTTCAAACATTATTCTCATGTAACTGTGTTACAGCCTTTTATAATTTTTGCTGTATGAATAAATATAAAAAATGGGGAGTCAGTCCCATGTATCGAAAACTTTCAAATGTTGTGACACTGGATATTAATTACTCATTTTTTAAAAATATCAAGTTTTAATATGTGTACTTACTTCTCCAGTTTGATATAGTTCTACAGAATTATTTTTATAGTTATTTTTAATGAAAAAATCAAAAATTTTCTTTTTATAAACTGTTGTTGTTTTTTATTCTATCAATTTATTGCATTTTGATAATACTCAATTTCTATTTTTGTAATTTTTGAAATGATATAAATATCTTCTTTTAAAAGTATTGAAAACAAGTACTGATTACCATTATATGTAGGGACGTCTGTGGCCGAGTGGTTAACGTCATTGACTTTAAACCACTTGGCCCTCACTGTTATGGATTTGAATCCCAACAGGGTCTTTAGATTCTCTCATGTGAGGAAGCTATCCAGCTAGCTTATGGAACATCAGTGGTTCTACTCAGGGGACCATTTGTGCCTGAAATAATGCACGGAAGGGCACCTGAGGTCTTCCTCCACCAGTAAAGCTGGAACATCACCATATGACCTATACTGTGTTGGTGTGACATATAAACCAGTCAAACAAACAAACCATTATAGGTATTGTTTTATGAAAATCATTTCTAAGAATGTATAAAATATAATGTGTTTGTTTCCTATGGCAGCTTGAATTAATACTATGGTATATTAGTTTGTAATGTTAGATTTGGAAGACGTCTGAATTTTTTTTTATTTTTGCGTTACATATTTTCTTCATCTTTTATATTAACACAATTATGTGATGTTAAAATTAAATACTCCATAATTATAATTAGTGATATATTATTTGAAAGCTTCAACACTATAATCTTTAATAATTTTATAAAGGCAACAGTTTATCACCAAAGATTTGAACTAATTATTGAAATTCAGCAAATTGTTTTGAAAGGGAGATAATCAGTACCATAGATTTTTTTTAGCTTTTCAAGAGTTGTGTACCTTTTGTTAATGTATACCAGAATACATGTTATAATTGTATTATGTACAGCATACATATTGCTACAAAAATTATTTTACGCAAACATGATGTATTTGTTATTGTCTCAGCAATTTTTAGCATTGTTTTTATATAAAAAAAACTTTTGTTACTTGATTTTAAATAATGATAATTTTTCAATGTGCTTAGATTACAATGTGCCTTTAAACATGTTATGTGATGTTACATCCTCAATGTGCTTTTATCAAGTTAAAATATTTACATCAGTAAATATGCTTTAATAAAAAAATGTATTGATGCTGTGAATGATTTTAACTTTAAATTTTTGTATGAAAGTATTTAAATAAACAACTCAGTTATGATTGGTGAAATGTGTATACATTTTTGTTCACATAATATTTTTTACAAAACCCTTGTTGCTTTTATGTATGTATTCTATGCTTATTGAGGGTCCATCCGCCCTTTCAGGCACTGAGAGTATGGACCCCTTGGTTGTTTTAAAATCAAACTAGATACTCTTTTATACTCTATTCATGAAGGTTTATGTATCATAGCAACAATACTTCAGCTTTTATAAGACATGATAATTGATGTTGATTAAAAATTTGAATTGTTCTTCTGTAATATATGTAAAACAAGTGTTCTTCATCTTATAAAAAACCCTACACTGATTAACATAATGGGGTGGTTAAAAGAATATTTATTGTAGCCATTCTTTCTGTGTCCTGTTTATTTAAGACAAAAATATGCTTTATATTGACTGTGAATTGATATGATACCACTTTTGCTTTTAGAGATATCTTGATTTTTGCTTGTGAATAGAGCCACACTTTTATTATATATGGGACCAAAAATATATTTTTGGTGCCAGATTTATAAGTCTATTGAATTTAAGCTTTACCTACTCTAACTTTCCACTTTCAGTAGTTACTAGTAATCTTATTAATAGACTTAATTGTATACAATTATTCTATATTTGTTTTTGTTAAGAAATGCTAGTAGTAACGTTTATGAAACTGTTTATGGTGTTAATTTTGAAGAAATTAAAACAAACAGTGTATGAATGAAACATTCCAGATATTTGCCATATGATTATGTATAAAACAATTCAGACATTGACCATACAGTTATGTATGAAATATTCCAGGCATTTACCCTACAGTTATGCATGAAACATTCCAGACATTTGCCATATGATTATGTCTAAAACAATTCAGACATTGGTCATACATTTATGCATGAAACATTTCAGACATTGACCATACAGTTATGTATGAACCATTCCAGACATTTACCCTACAGTTATGTATGAAACATTCCAGACATTTACCCTACAGTTATGCATGAAGCATTCAGGACATTTATGCTACAGTTATGTATGAAACATTCCAGACATTTGCAATATTATTTTGCATGAAACATTTCAGACATTGACCATATATTTATAAATGGAACATTCTAGACACTTACTTTAAATGTATGAAAAATTTCAGACATTTGCCATATAATTATGTATGAAATATTTTAGACATTGACCATACATTTATTTATGAAACATTCCAGACATTTACCCTACAGTTAAGTATGAAACATTCCAGGCATTTACCCTACAGTTATGTATGGGACATTCCAGACATTTACCCTACAGTTATATATGAAACATTTCAGACATTGACCATACAGTTTATTTGTGAAACATTCCAGACATTTACCATACCATTATGCATAAACTTATGTTTGAAACATTTCAGACATTTGCCATACAAATATTATGAAATATTAAGACATTTTCACTACTTACAGAAATGACACGTTCCATTTATTACACATACTGTTACTTGTTTTGTACTCATTATTTGTGTTATGTACATGTTTGTGATTTTTGATACACACTATGCATACTGTATGACTATAATAAAAGAATACAACAAAACAGTTTTTTTTCTCACTATTATTTTCTTTCAGTTTAACCTAATAGAGTTAAGCTTATTATTGTAACAATAGTTGTAGTCTTATTCAAATCACTCTCATGAATGTTTTACTGTACTAGAAATCATTGATGTCATGTGATTTTAGTATGGGAGTCGGGGAGGGGGGCGTACCTTGGCTTATTTTGAGTATAAGCCAATTCCAGTCCCTTAGGCCAAAGTGTCCTTACTACAAAGGGAAATCTAAGCCATGAAATGTCATTTAATTTTATCTTTATCAAAAGTTATAAAAATAATATGAAGTACAGTATTGAATTGACAGATATTTGCATGAAGTCTGACGTGAAGATTTCTTTTATTAAATAATTTAAAAGTTATTTACCATTATGAAAACAAATCATAGCAGATACCTCTATTGTATTCAAAATGGTCAACCTTTTGTAGCTCACCTGTCACAAAGTGATATGGTGAGCTTTAATTTGTGATCACTTTTCGTTAGTTGTCCATCTGTCTGTCATCCGTAAACTTTTACTTTAAACGTCATCTCCTCATAAACCACTAAGCCAATTTCATACAAACTTGGCAGGAATGATCCTTCGGTGGTCACCTTTAAAAATTGTTCAAAGAATTATATTCCATGCAGAACTCTAGTTGGCATGGCAACCAAAAGAAAAAACTTAAAAAATCTTCTTTTAAAAAAACGAAAAAGCTAGAGCTGAAATATTTGGCATGAAACATTGTCTAATGAGTGTCTACCAAATTTGTTCAAATAAAATCCCTGGGGTCCAAATTGGCCCCGCCCCAGGGGGACATTGATTTTCCTTATATGCATATACATGTAGTGAAAACTTAAAAAAACTTCTTTTGAAAAACTCAAAGAGCTAGAGCTTAGATATTTGGCATGAAATATCTTCAAGTGAGTGTCTATCAAGTTTGTTCAAATAAAAGCACCGGGGTCAAAATTAACCCCACCTAGGGGGGTCATTGATTTTCCTTATATGTATATAGTAAAAACTTAAAAAATCTTCTTTAAAAAACCCAGAGAGTTAGAGCTTAGATATTAAGCATGAAACTTCTTCTGGTGAGTGTCTACCAAGTTTGTTCAAATAGAAGCCCCGTGATCAAAATTGACCCTGCCCTGGGGGGTACTGTTTTTCCCTATATGTCTTTAGTAAAAACTTAAAATCTTCTTTAAAATAAGCCATAGAGCTATAGCTTAGATATTAAGCATGAAATATCATCTAGTAAGTGTCTACCAAATTTGTTTAAAAAAAGCCCCAGGGTTAAATTGGCCCCGCCCCGGGGGTCTGATTTTCCTTTTTTGTCTATAGTAAAAACTTAAAAAATCTTTTAAAAACCCCAAAGATATAGAGCTAGCTTAGTAATTTCTCATGAAACATCTTCTAATGGGTGTCTACCAAGTTGGTTAAAAAATAGCTCCTAGGTTAAAATTACCCCCGCCCCAAGGGCCTATATACAGGTTAGCGATTTCAGGGCTATCATGGCCTTCTTGTTTCTTTTTCAATATACCTAAACATGAGATAAAATCAAGGAAGATATTACTTTAAAAAGAATTAACCATTAGAAAAACAAAACATAGCCAGATATCTCTATTTTAAAACAATTTTTGTTTCATTTTATTTTATTTCAACATACCTAAACATAGATATAATCAAGGAAAATATTGCTTTTAAAACGATCTGTATGACCATAAAGCCAACAAAACTGATTAAATGTTTAAGTGTAACAATAATCTATAGCATCAAAACCACACCTAAAATTTATAAATTTATTAATACGCGATCACTAGGTCCCTAAAAATAACAATTTTAGAAGTGCATTGTGTCAATATTAGAGAACTATTGTTTTTAACAATTTTTCCTCAATTTCACTTTTTAAAATTCATCCAATATATTTAAGTTATATTATTACACAGTTATAATTAATGCCTTACTAGTCTGGCAGAATTTTGGCAAAACCTTAGAAAAAATAGATAAATAATATAAGTTTTTGCATCACATACTTACATGTATGTTTACAAAAATAGATAAATAATTTTGTTTTTGTATCCCATACATATGTTTTCACATGAACAGGATAATTAGTTTATTTATAACAAGAGTGGAAACATATTTTAGTTTTGTAAAAAGTTAAAAATGAGTGAAAAGGAAGAAAGATAGAGGATATTTGTTTGTTTGTGTGTAAGATGAAATTTTATTTCATCGAGTGGGCCTTTTAAAACAGTATTCTCACAAGTGGCGTAGCCATGAGTGAGAATACTGTTTTTTTTTAAGTTCACGAGATGAAATAAAATTACATCTTACACAACAAACAAACAAATTTTCTTTTTATTTTATGCTTAAAAACAAGTTAGAACGAAATTTCCATAATTTTAACGTTAATGTTTTCCCCATTGAGAGCCCCATTTAGTCGGAATTTCTCATTAAAAACTGAGCTGAAAAATAAGTCCGCCAATCAACGTTAAATGACGGTGATATTTATTCATTTTATTAAAAAGATATGAATGATCGATTGTTTAAATAATAAAAAACAAAACAATTCTTGTAGGAGAAAAAGTCCAACCATCCATATTTCTGTTACTTACTGCGAATTTATATTAGACTGGCTTTGTAAAATGTAAGCGGCAGCCATTTTTAAAGTTGTGTATTTCATGGGAGGAAATAATTGTGTAAGATTCAGAAGGATAGAATTTGAAAAAAAAAAAAAAAAAAAAAAAAGAATTTGGATTTGTTAGTCATACACCTTTTTAAAAGAAAGAAAACTTATTTGAGGATTGTAACAGACAAAAAATAAGTGTTGACAGATGTGAAAACATTCAGAAAAGGAGCTAGGAAAATGGAAAACTTGGAAGCTTGCTCAGAAACGCTGGGTTGTTTTACTTATTCTTCGAGTGATGGCTGTCATTGCTTTTCAATTTTTCATAAAGCATACGGCAGTTATTGCTCGTAGGATACTTTAATATGCCCAAATGTCACCAAGAGCAGTTTTGCATGGGGAAGGAATGTATTTTTCAGACTGTAAAAATGAAACAAAAACTTTTATTAACGAAATTTTGTGATTGGAATTTGAATGAATAGAAGTAAGTTTTCTTCTTTTTATTACTTTTGACATTTAAGTTATTTATCAATTTCAGCTTTGCTTTTTTTAAACAGCCTGACATTGTCAGAATTGTCAGCAAAAATAAAATTGAGGTATCACATGGGGAAAATCTTAAAAAGTAGTTTCGTCATTGAAAAGTGTGAAATTATATTCTGATAATTTTCACTGTGAAATTATCAAATATAATTTTCACGGATAAATCAGTAATCCACTGAAAAGCATAAAATAAAACGTTCTCTCATATGGCTATGCATTGTACTTATTATAATTTTATCTCTATTCTGTATGTATATATAGATGACACTATGATAAATACATAATAGATGTCATTGTTTGTAGAAATATGCACTCCATTTCTATAGTAAAAGAAATAAGTTTGAATAGCTTTCTATGGTGATATATCTTGTAAACCTTCTATTTTAAGGGACTTAAATTATGTAAAAATGTTATTAACAATAAATGTTGAGTTCGGTTTGTGATGATAGTTGTGGGCAATTGTTTGCTGCTAAGTTATTTTTACTTTATGGAAACTGTTCATTAAATACGCCCGTGCGTATTGGCTATCGGCAGGTACACCACTTGGAGTGAACCTGGTAATTGTCATTCATCTACAGGCAACATAAGATTACTATTTTTAGTTTTCATAATTAAATGGTTTGAGTGAGCCTGAAGTGTATTTGGTTAATGCTCTAGCTTTACAAGGCTAGAAAATACTGGATTAGATAATACTGATTTACCAGATTCTAACGTAAGAAACAATAGTCTTTTGTAGATAGTTTCTTATATGGTATACATCACTCTTGTGCACGTGACATTTGGATCTTTTTTACGATGACGTCTGAAAATAATTCCTCAGTCATGACAGTGTGCTATTTTGAAATAATAAGGAAATTGTTGATTTGCATATTTGCAATATGCATACTTTTTTTCTCCTTTTATTTCATGATATCAAAATCTGTCAATTTGTTTATGCCGAAATCTTTTTGCTTTTACATTGACTTCCGGTATATTTACGAGCCATTTGCCACCCTTTTCCCAGTATTTGCAGGATAAGTTAAATTGCTTTGCTTTACCCCCCCCCCCCCCCCCACCTTTCAGGTATCCAGTATTGTAAATGATACTTTGGTGAATTTTTACCTTAAGGTACAATTTCCAACGATTATCGATGAAGTGGGCAGGTAATACGTGCTTTGTGACTTCTAAGCAGTGATAATATTGGTTCATTATTTGAACAGTATGAATTTACTCAGCAACGTTTCAACTGGGTTTACCACGCCTGTGTATCTTTTTAAAGACACCCTGGTTTAGTATCATGAGGGTCATATTGTAATGAGTAGCAACGGCAGCTCGTATATGATAAGTAGAGTCCTTCAAAATATTCACCATGGACTTTACACTTTTCCAGCACCGGAATCCATTCCGAAAAAGCATTTTGAGCTGTTCTTTGTGTATACTGTTTATACACTGGTAGATAGCTTTTTCGGGTTTCGAACCGGCGTCCGCGAAGGCAAGATCTGAACCAAAAGTCAAAGGAGAGATGTCAGGACTATAAGCGGGATGTAGCAAAACCTCTATAAATAAGCTTGAACCAAAGTTGACCGATGCATAGATGCATCACCATAGAGTAACTTGATCCTGGCGCACCCAAGGACTTTGGGTTCTTTGTTAATGTAGAGAAGTGAGAACCATGGTCATGGTAAATGTTTCAGTGACACTAATCCTTTGTCAGGCACAGCGGACCATGGGCCACTATTCCATCACTAGTCAAAAATAGATCATACTCTTTAACGCTCCTTTGCTACGCTCGGAGCAACAACTGGGCGAATGCTGTTTTCACATACCAACATTTTGTTACTGATTTTATTGTCGGGCTCAAAAAATAAAGCCACATTTCATCCCCTCTGACAATTTCTCTCAGGCGTCTAAGGTCCCGATCTGCTCCACTTTCTTGTCAGAAGTTAGCAAATGCGTGATCCAACGGGCGTACACTTTTCTTAACTTTAACTTGTTTTTATGTCCGACTTAATGAGTGTCCATCCTACCATTTAGACACTAAGATTACGGACCCCTATTATTTGTTCTTTATGTATATATAGGTATTCTAGTTACTTCCTTTATTGCAAAGGATCAAGGGAGATAACTATACATGTACTATCGAGACAATTGTGTAAGGTCCTATTGCTACCTCTTTAATTAACTTAATTCACTGTGGTTCATGGGAGGTAAAACATCATTTGCATAACTGAAAATTTTGGAGTTTTAAAATGAGACTGGTTAATCGTTTATGGTTTTCAGCTTAGTCAATTTTGATGGGAACTATGATATGACAGGGAACCATACAAGATTTTGTGAGGCTCCTGATCCATTTGACGTTTATTAAAGTAAGAACACTGACGAACTTACTTTGGTTAGAACTAAAAAGTTCTGTTACGAATCACATCCTGATATGACAAAAGGGGATACCCCCGGTATAGAGACAAATGAGTTTGTCGTTACAGGACTGGTCAGTAAATAAGGTATATTTTAGTGACTAAGTTGTCTTTACCTTGTCTTCCACAAGTTATGTGTAGCTATAAAATATTCGAAGCTGTCAGATATATTTAGCATTTTCTTTTTATGCACTATACAGCTCGTGATTGCATTGTTATCTAATTATTCTATTAATATATTTAATTATCACCGACAACAGTAATCCGGTGACCATCTAGGATTGTCGAAATAATGGATGGATGTTCCCGGCGACTTTCTCTGAAAATTTTGCACGTGTGATGGCAAGTGCATTTTAAATGATCATTGCTTTACAGAATCAATTGGTTTGACATTTGTTGAATTTAGGCCGCACCCTTTCTTACAGTCAAAACGGTTCCACAACTCCTTAGTGCAAGAAACCATTCTCAAACTTTTTGAACATTTTTCCCCTAAACAAACACATTAAAAAGTCAAAAAGAAAATGTTTTATCTCAGTAATTTATATACAGATTTAATAAATCATTTCTTGTTCTACATGAAACAACATACATTTCATTGTCACGTGGCAAAAAACACTAGTACTTATACAATTAATAATTATTAATGAAAATAAAAAATAGACAAATATTAACATTAATGATGCTAATATGTGTAGATGATACATATATTATTTCCGGCCGAAGGCCGTCTAAAATCAGCTTGACTTCCTGTAAAATTTACAGGGAAGAACTGAGATATCATTGGTCATTTTAATATTACAAACTGAAATATGAAATGTTGAGATACTAATCATTATTCCTGATCTCAAACATACGCATCAACATGATAAATAATAATATGAGAGAACATTTGCATTTCAAGGGATGGACCCCAGATATGCGGACAAAGTTTTAAAAAAATCATTGCAATAAAAATTAAGGAGTTTTCATCTATCGACAAAGCCATGACCACATGGCAATTAAGTCGATATTTATTTAGAAGTGTAGCTCTGCCCATCGAATCACTGTGACTTTGGTACAAGGGAAATGCTCCAGTACCTGTTGTTCAGCTACAAAATTACTCTTCCCCTTAGATTTAGTACATTTTATTGAAGTAAAGTATCATTGTGAATCTCTCATTGCAAGTTGCTTTTATTGTACGGTTCGGTTTTAGGAGTCATCAAAGGTAACACCAAAAAGAAAATATATTGTAAAATCATAAATCATTGAGTAGGTCATCGCAAAGCTTCGTCTGTAGATCTTTTAGTGATTGTTTATCGAAACTGTTCGCTTTAATAGATTTACCTATTAATGTCCTCTTCTTATGAAATAATCATCTTTTTTACTAAACCTGGTCCGGATTACACTCAAATAATCTTTTGTCAAATATGATAGCTATACGAGTAAATAGAAATACCATTCACATTCTTCTTTTCGTGTGTCAGTGAATATTTCATTGCCAAACATAGAAGTGATAACTTCAAATAGTCCTCCAGCAAATGTGAAAAATGAATTTTGTCAGTGCATTCTAAAGCTTAACATAGAACAATATTTTACCATTTCTTTGCATATTGCTAAGCTTTAGACGGTCATTTATCAGGTCTTTTCAAATAAGGAGGAGACTTTTTTAATTTCAGAAGAACATACAGATACATGTATATGCATAAAAAATTATAGCAAGTCAGGAGCCACAATGAAAAACTTATATATGTGTTGAAATAAACCAAGTAGCAATAAGCATTTCCAGCACAAAGCTTTGCCCAAATATTTTTGGCATGTGCGACCTGTGGTCACGAGGGCTCATATATTGGTGTAAAGATCACCACCAAACATAGTCTGTAACAACTTTAACGGTGCTCTTTCAAGTTTGTTCTTCATAATTAACATGGTTCTATACAAAGCCATTTAATTTATTTGAATAAATACAATGGGCTCATTGAAGTGTTCGATAAAATGCCAAATAAAAATGTCTTTCCCATCTAACAAATTAACCAATGAAGGAATGAGTCCTTAAATATAGCATGTTTAAACATTATTGTCTAACATTATGTTTGCAACATAACTTCGTGAAGATCGATTAATTGAAACATCCTGCTTCCTTATTACATTTAAAAGAATAAATTAAATACAGATGACTTGATGCATTACAAGGATAAACTTTTGCTATTTAAATTTGTAGATATGTAATATGTAAAGTTTTTTGTTACGAAACGGATGTGGTGAATTCTTGATGAAAATTATTTCATAGATGTCTATAAAATTTTCCTTATAAAATTCAACTTAAAATAGTAGGCGATGTATAGTTACGTGAAAGAGATAGTTAATCTGTCGCCAGCCAGTCTCCAGGTGGTAAACATTTTTTTATTGGCTAAAAGTAAAATTAAGGCCTCAACAGACGGTAGGGTTTTGAAGTACAACACCAATTAAAACTAAGATGTACAAGCAAATCTTAATATGTGAAGGCTACTATTTTGAATTCGTAACATAGGGTAGACATTTCTATTTGAAAATTTGTCGACAGATTTTACAGCCCCCCCAAGAAAGTAAAGATTACCAAATTTTCTCCCGATAAAGGGTGTAAGAAA